>NW_024426663.1:138449-337507 GCF_017311325.1 Ursus maritimus
CTGAAGAGGGATGAAGAAACATCAGAATCCTCTGCCTCTCCAAACCTATCCAAAGCTAATCTCATGGTTTGGGTCCTTGGCCCTTTTCCTCTCTCTCTTTTCAGGAACTTTCTCCATCCCCCTTCTCTCTCTCTCTCTCTCTCTCTCTCTCTCTCTCTCTCTATCTTCAGAGTTTCCTTTAGCTGCAGACTACAAATCTGCCCCTCCTACCCTCCAGTCAATGTTGTTTACCTGCTCTGAGAAACTCTCCCATCTCCCGATTTCCTGTCACCATCAAATTTATGGCAAGAGTCATGCATGGTTACTGCCCCCAGTTCTTCGTCATTCCCTGTGGTAATCTGCATTCTGTCTTCTTAGCTTTGTAGACATTTCTCTTTGAGGGACATTCATGTCTTTGAAATGCTCCTTTATCAGTTTTCAGTTTTCTGCCCCCTCTCTCTTATAATACAGATGCTGCCTCCTCTGTCTTGACATCTCCCTTCGACCTCCAGACTCAGAGTTCCTCTGGTTATTTTCCTGTTTCTCTCACTGGCCTTACCCACCATTTCCTCTTTCGTTCTTTCCCCCGGATGAAAAGACCTTCTTTAAGATAATGTCCTCGGATCTCTTTTCTCTGTCCTCTCTTCCTCAGCAACCTTACTTGATTTCATGGTTTTATTTATTGTTCTAATAAGGGTCACCCCAAGCCTTCATCTCCATCTCAACCCTGATGTATCTCTGTGGCTCCGTGTCAGGCTTCCTGCTGAATGCCTCCCCTTGAATACCCAGTTGTCACCTCAAACTTATGATAACTCAAACATAGTTTCCTCTGTAACCTTTTCCTTTTTTGGAATCCCTATTTTTGTTGAGGACATTGCCTAAAACCCCATTCAGCCACATTCTATATCTACAAGCCATATTTACGTTCTCCTCTTTCCACCACAGTTTCTGTCTACTCTCTTCCGTAGAATCTCTTACATCTGTCACTTCCCCTCCATTTGCACTGCCCCACCTTAATTCAGGCCTTTGTAGCCTTTTGCTGGATTACTGGGATAGTCCAATTGGCATGTTCAGTTCCCACTTTCAACTTACTACCTTCACTGTTGCCGGACTGTCCTGGAGTGCAACTTCTGAGGTGGTTAAGTATTAAAGCCACTGTTTGGGGCACCTGGGTCACTCAGTTGGTTAGGTGTCTGCCTTCGGCTTGGGTCGTGGTCTCGGGGTCCTGGGATTGAGCCCTGCGTGGGGCTCCCTCTCCCTCTGACCTTTCTCCCCACTTGCGCTCTCTCTCTTAAATAAATAAATTAAAAATCTTAAAAAAAATAAATTCACTGTTTGAGAAAAAATTCTATATAGTCAACATTATTCTTGAAAATGCCTTATATTGTCCATAAAGTAAAATTTGCAGTCATACTACTTCTTACGAAGTTCAGCACTGCCAGTTTTTCCTCCAGTCTTGGAACAGATCACTTTCTTCTGGTTGAACACCAGATGAAGTCATCTGCGTGGTTTTAGGGGCCATCTAGTATGAAAAATATGTTTCTTTAAATACCAGCATCACACTCACCGTTAGTCTACTTGAATTCATGTGAGTTACTCATGAGTGTGCTACAGATCCATCGGAGTGTCTCAAAGCACAGCTCGGATCCTGTTATTTCTGTGCTGTCCTTTAGTGGCTCTCAGAAGTCCCATTTCTTTGGCTTGTAGCTCAGAACCATCCATGATCTGGCTTCAACTCTCTTACCTAATCCAGGTTCCACTCCAAAATGGAACACCTGCCATTCCCAACACAAGCCGGGCACATTCCATCCTCCATCTATACTTTCCCTCGCAGTGGTCCCCCTGTATGGGGTACCTTCATCTTACTCCCCATCTTTGCTGGACTCAGCCATTCTTTACAGATCAACTCACATGCTGCCTGTCCTGATTTCTTCACAGTTCTCCTCCAATTCAGTCCAGCCAGAATCCTATTTCCTTCTCTGAATTGCAATAGATCTTTATTTGTATTGCTTTCATTCTAAGTTTCATTTTCTATCTAGAACTCTCATTTTCTTTATGTTTTATGAGACTAAAAACACCTTATGGGTAGGGTTAGTGCTTGAGTCTCCTTTATATTTTTATATTCACCACCATCTGCATCTTAAAGCACACACTCAGTTCTCAATAGGTTTTTTTAAATGATTTTTAAAGATTTAATTTTTCAATTTTAAAAAAAGATTTATTTATTTATTTATTTATTTATTTATTTATTTATGTGAGAGAGAGCGTGAGCGCATGCTGCACATAGGTGAGAGGGGGCACAGCATGGAGGTGGGGGGCAGAGGGAGAGAGAGAATCTCCAGCAGATTCCCTGTTGAGCGTGGAGCCTGCCTGTCTCCGGGCTCCATCCCAGGACCCCAAGACCACAATCTGAGCCGAAATCAAGAATCAGACGCTCAACTGACTGAGCCACCCAGGCTCACCTAAAGATTTTATTTTTAAGAAATCTCTACATCCAACATGGGGCTCGAACTTACAACCCCGAGATCAAGAGTTGCATGCTTTACCAACTGAGTCAGCCAGGCGCCCCAGTTCTCTGTAGGTTTTAATGAGTAAGTAAGAAAAATAGATGTGGCTTCCTAACCCCTCCCCATGCAGCAGAGTTTCTCCCAGTGTGCTGTAGTGCCCCAAAACTTTGGACCCAGTGCTCCCCCAAAGCAGCAGACTTCTTTATCCCAGTAGTGGCTCCATCAGGCAATGGATGAACTCACCAGGAAGGCAGCTGGGCAACAAGATAAATGCAAATGGTCAAGCTCTTTGCTCCTTCTTAAAGAGCAAAATAAACATCCTATTTGATTAAAAAAAAAAAAAAAGACCTTGGAAATTAACAATACAATGGCTTTTTCATAGAAGGCTCTAGGAAATGCCAAGTCTGTCACTGGGGATGGAGACATTTTGTTCCCATTGTGTAGAAAGAGACTGATGAGGCCTCGTAAGCAGTGCCGCAGACCTGTTTTAAGGATCAGAACATTTTTCAGTGTATTTCAAGTTCAGTGGGACTTTAAGCTTTATGGAGAAAATCCCTCCCCTCCCACCTCCCTAGACAGGGATGCTTTTACATTAGGGAAACTCAAAACTGAGGGGAACTCTGATTCCAGGAGGCCACTGGATGTAACAGTCCGTGGAATCTTTTCTGATTCGTACTCCAAACCCAGAAATACAAACCCAGCTCTGCTCAGATGAGCAGTGAAGTTTTTAAGGAAGGTATGGAGTTTGAAGAGGATGGGAAATGTAACACTTAAAAGAACGGTCTGGGGTTGGGGAGGATGGGAAATTGAAGCCTATTTTATATCTTTCAAGCGATCGGCGTCTTCATCTTTATTACGTGCAGAAAATGTAATCTGCCCCAGCGACAGAGAGGGAGTTTGACAGTGAATTTACACCCTGGGTGCTGACTGTAGACCATTCAGGGAAAATGACCGCCGCACACTCTTGTAAAATCTTCCTGTACCGTGGGAAGTGCAGAGCGCTGCCTGAGGTACAGTGTTCAGGTTGGTCTTGACCTTATTAAATCATAGAAAGTGGCTTCTAGGAGGAATTTTTAAAATTTTTTTCTGCACAGTTACTCAGGTGGCTTTTCCTGTTTCTTCTCCTCCTCTGGACTTGCGTCCTGTAATTACATCGCAGAGGACTGGAAGGATGCCTGCGCTCCCGGCACGGTCCCCCCCGCTCGGCCCCCCCGTTCTGGCCCCGCCTCCCCCGCGCACCGCGCAGCGAGACAGCTGTGTTCAATCAGGAACCACTTACAACTCCAGACGGTTCCGAAGGGAAACTTCGGCGTGGAGCGCAGCCCCGCTCCGCTCCCTCTCCTCGCCCCGCCGCCCTGCTGCCTTCGGGAGCCCGCCCGAGCCTCTGGGGCGCCGGATCGTGCTGGGAGGCGCCCTCCGGCCGGGTAATGGGGGGCGGCGAAGCCCCGTAGGAGCGGCGAGGCGGCGCCGAGGGGGCAGCGCCCCGGGGCCGGGCGGTGGGCGCGCGCGGCGGGTCCCCGCGCCGGCTCGGCCGCAGCAGCTGCGAGCGCGCCCGGCCACCGAGCCTCCTGCGGCAAAGGCTCGTCGGCGAGAGGCGCGCGGGCCCTGCGCCTTCCAGGAGAGCCTGCGTCCTTCCTCGGGGCTTCCCCGCTGCCGTGGGTGAAAATGGCTGGCTAGGCTGCGATGCGCCCGCAGGGACCCAACGGTGGATCTCGAGCCTGGTGAGCCCAAGTCCGCAGCTCCGACACCCGGAGGAGGAGGAGCTCGGCTCTGAAAAGTGCAGTCATGAATTCTGGAGTTGCCATGAAACCTGGAACCGACTCGTCGGCCGAGCTGAGCGAGGTGAGCGCAGCTGAGGTCGGAGCTCTGGCTTCTTAGGCATTTGCTTTTGGACAGCCCCCCGCGGCCCTCCCGGTCGCCCCCAGCTCCTCGTGCTCCGGGCTGGAGGCGGCGCAATTAAAGATTAATAGATGCTTCTGGATCTTGTTTTAACTTGTAGTGCTACTCGGGAAATGACCTGAGCTGGCCTGATATTCGGTCTGAGACGAGCGTTTGCTCTCACCAGGGCGCCGGGGCGTTCTGCGCTGCGCGAGCCCGGGCTCCCGTCCCTTCCCAGCCCGGTCCCCCGGTTTGTGTGCTGCACTCCTCTTCGTAGCAGTCGGGGATCCCAAGCTAAGCCGCAGCCGATGGTAACTCATTTGGTGGGGCTGGGGAGCTCGGGGTTATGGAGTCTCCCACGTGCGATGCGTTTGGTCAAATTCGGCCCGGTGGTCTGTTGGCGGAGGTGAATGACCCGCGCTGGGGAGGGAAGTGGGGAGGAAGCGGATCAAAGCCGCTTAGAACTTTGTTTCCTGCCCCGGACTGGACTCCTGAGTCTTTGAGGCAAGCGCATTTGCAATTCCTGGCTCTCCCTGTACCAGACCCGCTAGAGTGCTGGAGACTAGCTCTTGAAACTAAAGCTACATCAAACGGCGTGCAAATATGTGAGCGGTAAGCTGCTCAAAGCCGCCTTTTTTGCTGACTTTAGGGGAGCCTCGGGCACATGCCCCCCCCGCCGCCCCCGGCTTTGAATGCCTGCAAAGTGGCGATGGGAAACCTACAAACCTGGGAGAGTGTGTGTGACTCGTGTCTACAGCAGGAGGCTTGGTGGCTGTGGGTTTTCCTCCTGGCACCATCACTGAGCTATTTATGGGGCAAAAGTAGAATAAATAGTCTGTGCTTCTTGAGTATGGCTGAAGAGAGGGAAGGGGAAGAAAAGGAGACGAGCGTAAGAACAGCCGGAAGGCAGATAGAGGTGATGTCAGATTACCAACCGTGAAGGGAAAATGAAAGGCTGGAGCCCTAGCTGGGGGGAGAGGGCTGGACATGGGAAGAGGTGGGGGTGTAGACAGAGGGAAACCCGAGCAGGTCTGCCGCTGGTATCCAGCAGGGAATGCAGTGGGCCCTGCCTGGTCTCTGTCTTGCTGCTGCCCTGTCCCTGCTCTGGGTTTGGAGAAGCATCGTGAGGTGTTGGTGAATGAGGTACAGGCATTTCCTAATCCTGGTGGCTTCCCCTGTCAGGTAGAAGGTGGGGAGAGGGCGTAATTTGAAAACAGGAGGTTAGGGGGAGAGGCAGGAAGACCTAAGTGATTTTTTTTTTTTTTTTTTTTGCCAATTTTACAAGCCAGGGAGATGTTCCACATCTAAAAATAGGACCTAGGACCCTGCTCCATGGCTCACACTATTTGAGAAGCCTGTGACTTGTAAGGTCACTTAAAAATCAAACACTTAAAGGTGTTTACCTTGCAGAGAGGTCCCCCCTCCCCCCCCAGTCCTTTATGTTGTTTACTTCCATGTGGCAGCTTTAACTCCCCACCACCTAGAGTGTGCTGTTTCGGTTGCCTTTGTTTTAAAAATGAACTCCAGGTTTGGGCTGAAGGTGGCCAGAATGGTGACTAGGGAAGAGGAGGTCTGGCCTGACTTGCGTGGTATTGGTGCAATCAGTGGGTGCATTAGATGAACTCAGAGTATCAATGAAACTCCGGTGGGAGGTTCTTTGCCTGGTTGTACCCACTCCTCGTGTGCTCCTTAGAAACTGTGGCTGAAGGAGAGCGTGGAGGGTGCTCTGGGGGCCTGCATTAGTTGGAGTGATAATATTTGAGCATTATAGGGTATAGTCTTGTCCCCGAGGAAGTAATTTTCTGGCCAGTCGTACCCTTTACCAAATTTTCTTTCCTTGTTCTCAGTGACTGCTCATCAGTTCTTCTTTCTGGCCTTCTTTCTAGGTTCGGTGATTTAGTTGGCCCTCTGTCCCCGCCCCCACTCCCAGGTTCCCTGCAGGTCGGGTAATTGCAGTAGACTGTAGGGTAGTTATTTTTAGTTCTTGGACATATTTTCAATGAGGATATGTGTAAGAATTTGTACGGCAACAGGGTGTGTGTGGTTCCTACTTGTGGACCCTAAATCTCAGGTCAGTGGATCGTGGTCAAGAGTCATAGGGTCGACCTTTTCTGTAATATCCCCGGATCTGAATACAATTCATTTGTACTTCTCGCAACTGGTCTTTGGTGTACAAGAGAGTTTCTTGTCACAGTAATTTTTCTTCTAAACACTGGTTTTGCTCTAATGTTTTGGGGACAAAGTTGCCATTCTCTTTTGATGGTTGGTTCCTCCTCACCTGGAAGCAGCGCTCGTAAAACCCCCAGGGGGCCCCTTTAGTACCATATCTCTTACTGCCCAGGAGCCTCAACACTGGAGGTCACCGTGGGGTCAGATTCAGCCTGTTGTTCACCAGGCGTTTCAGGGGCAGGAAAGGGCCCAGCCTCATCCTGGGTGTCAGAAACAAGAGGTGCCTCTCCTTGTTGTGGACTTGTGAGCTGACACCTTCTAGAGGGGCCCTCCAGCCACAGGAATCATTGACTGTTTGGCAGTAATGTTGGCACTGACTCCATAACAGCCTCAACACCGGTTTCTGGTTGTAATCTGCTGGTCCGGCTGGTGAGAGCAGCCAGCCTTGGTCACCTGCTGAGGTGCTGACCTCTGCTTCCGATGCTCCAGGAATGCTTGCATGGGGCGGGGAGATTTGGGTGTGAGGGATGCATGATTAGGGGATCTAGAGCTGGGTGTTGGGCGTGAGGTGTTTTACATGTGTGAGAACTTTTAGAAAAACAGGAAATTCGTGAGTGTGTCCCTTCTGTGTCTTTGGTTGCAACAATAGCTGTTTAAGATCCTGTGAGATGATTATAGGAGATGGTGAAATTGCTTCTACCTATGGGCATTCAAAACCTTTCTGTTGATCCATGACCACAAATGGCTTCTATCAAGTCTGAACACTTTAACCAGAGCAAACTAATCCTTAGCATTAACCACAGTAATGCAAAAGGAAAATCTGAGAAACAAGAATTGGCTAGTTTTTTTTTTCTTGGCTATTAGCTGTCCCTATCAGAGAATCAAAGGATGTTTTTCTTTTTCTAATGTGAGGTTAAGGAAGGACTCCAACACCAGCGAAATCAAAAGTCTTTAGAAAATCAAGTACAGGGTGCCTGGGTGGCTTAGTCAGTTAAGCATCTGCCTTCTGCTCAGGCCGTGGTCCCAGGGTCCTGGAATTGAGCCTGTTGAGCTCCCGTGGGGAGTCTGCTTCTCCCTCACCCCACCCCAGCTTGTGCTCTCTCTCACTCGCTCTCAAAATCTTCTAATAAAAAAAAAAATCAAGTACACTTTCAGCAGCACTACATTAAATTCTCCCGAACCTTGTCAAGGGAAGGCTCTTAATTCTTCTTCCTCGTTGCCATGGGTTTGTGGTTAGCACTTCATTCTGTTTGTCTTGGTAAAACCTGTGCGACTAGCATGTAGTATTAACTTTGCTTCACTATCACAATCACATCTCTTAGTTCTTAGAATCATTCAGATTTTGGGAGAAAGATCTCTTAGGGCACAGCTTTATCAAGGTATGATTGAATTCACTAATCTTTACAGAAGAGCAGTCTACTGGATCTGCCTGTCTGGTGGACAGCTAACTATGCAGCAAAATAAAAATTTATCTTTTAAGAGTTCTTTCCTGTTGATCATTAAAACCACTGGGGATTAAAAAACATTCAGAGTAATTTGAAGCAATCAACTTCTATTTTTTGTTTTTAAACATTAAACAAAGAACAAGTAAAATTCTGTCACTAATTTACTCAGAAACCTTAGTTGCCCCTGGAAATCCTACTTCCCTTACTCTTTCCTTATCTCTTTATTCAAAGCCGCCTTCCTGAGAGGATTCCACCTCCGAACGTAGGCTATAGAGGCAATTCTGAGTGCTTTCACCAGTAACTTGTGGGGTAGCTACGGAAGCCCCACATCTTCAATGATACGCTACGTAGATTTGTATGAGAGAAGGTTCTCTGCATGGGTGATCCTATGTGGCGGTCTCACAGGTGTATTTAGGCTTCCTCGTCGAGGTACAAAATACCAGAATTGGAAGGGCCTGGGAGATCACCTAGTGTTCCCACACCCCTTTATACTTCCTTATACTCCTTTGTGTTATAGAATCAGCTTCATGCTAATGAGTTGTTTAATGTCTCTCAGCCTAGACCATCAGCACCAGAAGGGCAGTGTGAAGACATGTCACAGAGTCTGGCACATAGTAGGTGTTCTCCAAATGTTTGAATGAATGAACACCTTGCCTCTTCTCTCCCTCTCCCTTTTCACATACAGGTATTTGAGGAACTGTTTTAAGTTCTTTGTCTGAAGCATTTTTTTGTTTTTGTTTTTTTTGGACTGTTTGTGGCTGTGTAACAGACTGCCCCCAAATTGAGAGGCTTAAAGAAATTTTATTTGTGCATGATTTTGCAATTTGGGGCAGAGCTCAGTGGGGGGGGGGGGACTTGTGTCTATGACTGGAGTTGGAAGATCCACTTCTAATGGCTTCATCACATGGCTGGCAAAGTGGTGCTGGCCGTGGACTGGGAGATCAGCTCTTCTCTTCCGCCTGGGCCTGTCTCTGCCTGCTTGGGTTTCCTCTCAACATGGCAGCTGGGTTCCAAGAGGGAAGAGGGGGCAGCTGGCAGTTCTTCTAAAATGTAGGATTAAAACTGGCACAGTGTCCCTTCTATGGGTCTGTTGGTTAGAAACAGCTATATGCTTATTAGCCCAGATGGAAGGTGGTGAAGAAATAGATCCCACCTCTCCAAGGGGGATCTAAAAAGAATTTACAACCATTTTTAATCTCCAGAGGCCACAAAACCCTGGTCTCTTAATTCTCGGTGCCTGGCAATAGTTCTGTTGTTTTGTCTCTTAGCTGTTAATTCAGTGGTTTTCCCAGCTATTGACCTGTGTCATCAAAAACCCTATGAGAGACATTTTGTTATGCCCATAACACAGGTGTGGCGATTGAGGCACAATGAGGTGAAAACACTAACCAAGGTTCTACAGACTATTAGTGGTGGAGTCAGGATTTGAGCCCAAGGAATCTTTCTCCCAGGCCCACCTTTTGTACGTGGCTTCCTTTCATCAGTTTCTCTTACAGCTCTCAGCTTTTGGTCACATGTTCCTAGGAGGGAGTATTCTATGTAAGACTCCTGTTTAACTTGATTTGTATTATAATCTCTATGCAATGCCCAGATAAATGTTTTTGATAAAAATGAAATGGATACGATTACAGGGATATGGTCCCTACCATCACCTTCAAGTGGCTGAGGAATCCAAGCATGGGGTTTTCGGAGCCCTGAAAGCAGATGGGTCAATAAGGAATAGGGTGACCCTCATCCGGAGAGCCCTCCCTTCTGTCCTTGCTGACCGCTGGGGAGATAGGTTGCACTGTGACCTCTGTCCCGCTGCCTGTGTGCTCAGAGGCATCCGAGTGGGTTAGCTCTACCACGTTTGAGGTGAGGTGCCAGAATGAGAATAAGACTTCCTCACAAGAACCAGCATTCTCCCACCCCTGCTGGTGGGGCTCTTGGCCCCTATTGCGGTGGGCTAAATCAGCACTGCGGGGCTGCAGAGGGCTGAGGCTGGTGAAGAAAGCCAGGGAACCCAGTGAAGCTGGCAGCCAGGGCTGCATGGCAAGGCAGCTGCTGGTGGTTAGGTCCCAAGGAAGCACGAGCTGAACGTGGCTATGAGGCCATGAATCTGACCCAGCTGGCCAGGGGAAGATCAAGTGTAGCTGGAACCAGGTGGTGGTCAAAGTAACAAGAGAAAGGAGAAATACATTACGAGAGGTAGAGGTTAGTCACAGACCAGGCAGATGATCGGGACTGAGGTGGCCACAGACGTGAAAGCAGAGGGAGAACCTTGATTCTGGGGACATGCTTTGTCTAATGGGGAAGTTGTAAAACAAATTCTGAGACTTCTTCATTTTAAGGAAGTACTTACAGGACTGTGGCTACCAGATTTGAGGTGCCAGAGCTTTGAGGGAGTGGGGGCACCCATCTAGGGTAGGGAATGTGATGGCAAGACTCAGGAAGGGAACTCAAGGGTGCTGCTTTCACCGTTGCCTGAAGCTCTTGTACCCAATGCAAGCCCTGGGGAACACTTCCTCCAAAATGAGACGGGAACTGGAAGGTAAAAGCTGCATTTATGGCAAAATTAAGAAGATGTTGATGAACAAAGAGTTCAGATTTAGGTTTTGATCCAAGGAACCAAATTTCAGAAAACTAAGATTGCATTTTAAATCTCTCGATTCTGGGAAAGAGTTTTGTATTGGTGGGATTGCAGAATCGGAAAAGCCAAACAAACAAACAAACAAACCCTCTCAAAGCTGATAATAGTTAGGATGTGCATTTTTACATCAGCGAGAGGGAATCTCAGGGCAGAGACAAATTTATATGCAATTATTTTCTCACCTCCCTGCCCCCCACTACGCCCAAATTCCTAGCATTGGTATCTTTCTTTCTTGAAAGAAACAAGGAGAGAATAACCTGGATTGCACAGATAAACAGAAGTTCAATTTGTAGAGTAAATATTTACTGGGACTATGGAGATATTCTCTTTCTAGCAAATGTCCCCTTTTTCTTGCTGAACAGAAATAGCCAAAATTAGTTTATGGGGGAAAGAGGACACCTTTTGAGAGGTTTGCATTACCATAAGGAGTGACTGCGGTTGTAAAGCGCTTTATAAATGCAAATCTTTTAAGATATTTCTTAAACTCAGCAAAGAAGTTAAACCAAGTCAAGTCTAGGAAAAACAAAAATCCTGCATTAGCAGCTGTTAATTCTATTTGCCATATAAGAAGCTCTAGGTTAGGGTTTGTTAACTTTGTAAATAATAAAAACCTGTCGGGCTGGGAAGATTGTGTGCTAAAAACTACTTGATGCTTTGGCAGGTGGGATATTTTGAGGCAGATCCCTTGTCATTATGGAACATATGGGGCCAGAGATGGAAATGCATCTTAAGCCAAAGGCTGTAGTATTTGATTACCTGAGAACAGAAAGTTTCACGAAACCTTGTGTGTGTGTGTGCGCGCGTGTGCTGCCAGTTAATGATTCCAGCTGGATTTGTTAAAAACAAACAAAAAACACTGAAGCAGTTGTCAAGGGAAGAATGCCAACATGGAAGGAGATTGCCTGGCAATTAGGAAAGCAGGGGAGTCCTCTGGTTGGTCGCATGGTGAGAGTGGGAGCAATCCCTTGTCCCTGTTTCCTGTGGGCTGTGCGGACTTGTCCACAGGATACGTTGCACCTTGCAACGACTCTTTGTCTGGGCCCCTCCCAGCCTCCCACGTTGGTTCCTTCCCTTACCTGTGTTCAGAACACTTAATATAATCATCCACAGCCTCCATGGGAGACCATGAGCTCTTTGCAGGCAGGGACAGAGGAAACCCATCCGTATCGCTAGCACCTAGACCATATGTGACATGGTAGGGCATCAACAAAACAGGTAGTTGTTTGGACCGTACTGCACTCGACATTATAGCCTGACAGATGTGTTGGATTGACCACTTCTGTTATTTTGGTTGAAGGGCACATTTGAGGGAGTTTAGCTTGGTCATTATTACCATAACTTACTCTCTATTTCCCATTTGTTTATTCATTCAACAAGTACTATGTGCCTTCCACATGCTAGGTGCTGTTCTTAGGTGTGGGGATACAGAAACAAAACCGATGAGAGTCCTTGTTCTGATGGACCCCTCATTCTAGAGGGAGGCAGACCATACACATGACAGATGTATGTCCAAGTGGTGATACGTGCTGAAAAGAGAAAATACACAGGGAATGAAGGAGAGAGGATGCTATTTGGGTGACCAGGGAAGACCTGTCTAGGGGGGTCTTTGGATTGAGACTGGAATGAAATGCGGGATAGAGCCATGCAAAGATGGGAGATGATCATTTCAGGCAGAGGTCAGATATGCATGGTGTGCTTAAGCAAGGAGGTGGTGTGACTGGGAGTGAAGCAAGCAAATGGAGGGTGGAAGGAGGTGATGTTTGAGACAAATAGTTCTGGCTAGATTACCTATATCTTCTAGGCTATGGAAAAGAATCTGGATTTCTCTGGAGTGTTTTGATATTCCTAAACTGATTTTTTTACATAGATATAGAAACATACATACATATACACACACATTTTTTAAAAAGATTTTATTTATTTGAGATAGTGAGAGAGCAGGAGCAGGGGAGGGGGTGGGGGGAGAGGCAGAGGGAGAGGGAGAAGTAGACTCCCCGCTGGGCAGGGATCCTGTTGTGGGGCTCGATCCCAGGACCCTGAAATTGTGACCTGAGCTGAAGACTGACACTTAACCAACTGCCACCCAGGCGACCCTATATAATAAATTTTAAATAATTAAATTTTGGGGCACCTGGGTGGCTCAGTCAAGCCTCCATCTCTTGATTTTTGGCTCAGGGCATGATCTCAGGGTTGTGAAATTAAGCTCTGAGCCTGCTTCGGATTCTCTCTCTCCTCTCCCTCTGCCCCTTCCCCCACTCATGCGCGAGTGCACAGATGCGCATGTGCTCTCTCTCAAATAAAATCTTTAAAAAAAAATTGTTTAAAGAATTGAGAGGCACAGACCTTGGCCATGAATGATTCGAGAACTGCCTTCCTTTGATGGGTGGTTCAGTGTTGATGGACGCTGATGTAGATGACTACAGGTGGGTTCTGAGTTAGGAAAACTGGGCTCCTCTTTCTACTGTCACTTGGACCAATTTCCTTCAACTATTTAGAATCATCGACTTTATTGTTAGAAAACTTAGTATCAGTTTATGGATTTATAACAAATGTAGCTCTAAGGAGCCTGGAATGCTGACACTTGTTTTCCTATTGAAAAGTTATTTAGTAGTCAGGTTATAACCAGAAAGTTGTCTGGTTAAGTGTGGAATTGGACAAAGAAGATGCTTCCATTGGGTGGTACCATTAAGCCATTCTTCGATATGAGTTTTCTCTTATCCAAACCATTTGCATAACTGATGAGGAAACTGAGGCCTGAATAAGACTGGCTAGGGGCAGAGGGGGAAGTATAGAACAGACTTTCTTCTTCTTCTTCTTCTTCTTTTAACCTTAACTCCAGGGATAATTTTTCCTCTTCTGCCTCAGCATCCTCTGTTTCTATGTCACAGGATTTGATTTAAAGTATGGCCCTTGGGGTGCCTGGGTGGCTCAGTCTATTAAGCATCTGACTCTTGCTTTCAGCTCCGGTCGTGATCTCAGGGTCCTGAGATTGAGCCCTGTGGCGGGCTCTGTGCTGAGGGTGGAACCTGCTTAAGGTTCTCTCCCTCAGGGTTCCTGGGTGGCGCAGTCGTGAAGCGTCTGCCTTCGGCTCAGGGCGTGATCCCGGCGTTCTGGGATCGAGCCGCACATCAGGGTTCCCCGCTAGGAGCCTGCTTCTTCCTCTCCCACTCCCCCTGCTTGTGTTCCTTCTCTCGCTGGCTGTCTCTCTCTGTCAAATAAATAAAATCTTTAAAAAAAAAAAAAAAAAAGATTCTCTCCCTCTACCCCCACTCTCCCCTGCATGTGCTCTCGCTTGCTCTCAAAATAAATAAAAATGTTTTTTAAAAGTATGCATCTTGTAATATTTTATAATTATCTTAAAAAGAAGCATAATTCTTTAGTAAGTCTTGTCTATATATGACATTACTAATTGCACTATTAAAATAATTAGAAGAATTTATATTTTGCTCTGATCTTTTGGGTATATTGTAGTAGTCTGCTCTCAGTGGGTTCTTACTGGCTGAGTTAGTTGGGGCTTAACAAGTCTTAAAAATCCAAAGGAGCAGTTGTGTTCTGTTTTGACAAAATAATGAGAGATGGGTGTACTCTTTGGCTGGTTTGCCAGCTGCTCTGTGTTGATGGTTGTATGACTTGGTCAACCTTACTGTCCTTTTTAAAAACTGCGGTAAGCTAACCCTAACTTCTGCTCGCCGTTTTAACCCCTTGTAAGTATGCAGAGCTGTGGCATTAGCACATTCACCTTGGGGTGCCTCCCTTGTCACGTCTCCAGCACCATCTCCTCTCCCCAGCGGAAACTCCGTACCCAGCAAACACTAACTCCCCATTTCTACTCCACCCCCCTCCTGGCAACCACTCTTTGACTCTATCTCTCTGTGAATCTGACTAATCTAGATACCTCACGTAAGTGTCATCATAAAATACTTTTGTGACTGGGTTATTTCCCTAGACATGATGTCTTCAAGGTTCATCAACACTGTAGCATGTGTCAGAGTTTTCTTCCTTTGTGAGGCTGATTTTTCCACTGTACGTATAAATCCTGTTTTGCTTATTCACCCATCAGTGCACACTTGGGTCGCCTCTAACTTTCGGCTGTTGGGAATAATGCTGCAACGAACATGGGTGTGCAATCATCTGAGCCCCTGCTTTCACTTTTTTTAGGTATACACCCAGAAGTGGAATTGCTAGACCATATAGTATTCTGTGTTTAAATTTTTGAGGACTTGCCTTCACATTTTCCATAGTGGCTGTTAAACTTTACATCACCCCACCAGCAGCGCACAAAGGTTCCAGTTCCGCCACATCCTTGCCAACACTTGTTCTTTTCAGTGTTGCTTTGCTTTTCACGTCCTAGCCATCCTCGTGGGTGTGAGGTGGTATCTCATCCTGGGTTCTATTTGCATTTTCCGAATGATTCCCAAGTGTCGAGGGTCTTCTGTGCTTATTGGCCATAGGGGTCTCTGGAGACATGCCTGTTGGAGTCCTTGCCCATTTTTTAATGAGCTGTTTGGGATTTTGTGTTGTTGCGCTGCAGGAGTTCTTCCTCTAGTTGGGATCTCCATTCCTTATCCCCTTTATCCTTTGTTCGGGTCTCATTTTCTTTGTGGTTGGGGCTTTGCAGGCACTTCTTGGTTTTTCCAGATGGAATAACAGTGTAAAATGAGGCAGAAGAATAAAACGCTTCCCCACAGAAAACAACAGGCTTTGCCCAGGCCAGGAGGCTCCTTCCTCCACGGTGACCAGGAAGAAGTGACTTCCGGGCACGTTGTGGGGCCAGCTCACACTTCACGGGCTGACGAGCAGCAGCTTTTCCTATGGACAAGCAAGGCGCTCGCCGGCGATGTTAGGCCTGCACCAGAACTACGAGTTTTGTGTTCATGGCGTTTGAAGAGTTACTTTGCTCCATGACATGCTGTGATTTCACAGTATTGAAAGAGGAGTTTTAGGAGAGGGTTTTAGCAAGAGGGGGCTGTGGAGAGTAGCCAAGAAG
Source organism: Ursus maritimus (assembly GCF_017311325.1). Lineage (NCBI taxonomy): Eukaryota > Metazoa > Chordata > Mammalia > Carnivora > Ursidae > Ursus > Ursus maritimus. The sequence goes on from NW_024426663.1 coordinate 154,044, forward strand.
TCTGAGGCTGGCCTGTTAGATTAGATAACTGTTACTTTATTTCTTGGTGCTGTGAATCTAATCCTGGTTAAACCAAAATCTAATTTATTTTCATGCTTGATTGGGAGCCCTTTTGATTAAGTGTTTGGATGAGAGTAAGCGCCGTACAGGAGTGCTGGTGCTGGGGAGTGAGCCAGTCCAGGGGCTGCTGTGCCTGGACTGATGATTAAGAGAGTATTAATAGTGGGTAGGGGGAAAATAGGTGAGTTGGACCCCAAGACAGGAGGAATTTTTACTTCCAGCTTAGAGGGTAGATTTAAACTTAAATGTGGGATCCCTTCATTTCAGGATGCCTTGATGTATTGGGGGGCAGAAAGCGGTATGCCTTCTGCTATGACTGATAGTGACTTCCAAGACTGGTTTTTCATTTGGGGCTTCTGAGTTGCTTATGAAAATGCCGTCTGGACACATGCGATTACTGCCAAAGAAAATGTGTGATGCTGAGAAAGCTGCCTTCAGACCCTTTAATTCCCGAAGTGTGAAAGAGGGGGCATCTCTCTTACTCTCTTACATTAAAGTGTCCCCAGCCAGCAATGAAGACATCAGGGGTTGGGGAAATATGTCCAATGACCAGGAAAGGCTCTGGTTTCTTGGCCCCCTTTTTACTAACTTCTTTACTGGGTCAGGTTACTTGATCAATCACCTCAGCCTGGCGTGTAAAACTATAGTGTGGTAAAGGTGTGCGCTCCGAAATCCTAGCTCTGCCACTTCCTAGCTAGGTGGTCTGGGGGCCGTTGCTTTTCTGGGCTGCACATTCCCTGTTATAGAATGGTGATATTATAAGAGTGTCATCCACCTTCGATGAACGTCGTGAAGGCCAGTGAAATAATCCCTGTAGTGCGCTTATCGAAGTGTCTGGTAAATACTATTCTTCAGCTCTTGCTGCTGCCATAATAACCCAACTACCGTGTTATTGTTCTGCTATATAAAGCTCCTTGCTGCAGGGACAGTGCCAAGCAGAACAGGAGCCCTTTATAAACAACATCAGGAGCTGCGCTTGTAAGCACTGAAATAACGTAAAAGAAGTTCTTGAGTGTAGATAAATAAGTCATGAAGAAAATATCCAGGAATCCGGAGAGTCGTACAGCCTCCTGTTTTCTTCTCTGGACCTTAATGCCAAAAACTCACTATGAGGGAAACTGTTCTTCCAAATATTGGCAAGTCTTCGAAAAAAAGAAAGGTGGCTCATTTCTTTTTTTGAATTAGTGGAGCCAGAATGTTAATGAGCTCACAAATGGCTGGCAACACTAATTGCTTTTTAAATGTTACTCTTTTGGTTTATTATCTTTTGTTAATTTTGTTTTAATTTTGTCTGGGCTGTCATGTCTTCAGTCCCTCGTGTGCCTGGGAACTGCCCTTAGGAGAACCACACGGGGTGATGGTGGAATGTGGGAGTGGGGAGGCAGTCAGGCCACTCCCTCCCATGCCCGGAATGAAGATGTGTTGCAGAGAAACAGACCGTGCTCCTGTATTGCGTAACTACTTATTTCATGAAGATTAGGCTTTATCAGTGATGCATACTTTGTGAATTCCCTTACAAGTTTTGATCTGTTAACTGTGGGGAGATAGCAGCAGTGCCCGTGAGAGCTTTGCTTGGGTTAGCAACGGCTCGGGAGGAGGCCCATTTGCACGAGGTGAGAGAGGGGCCTCGGTAGATGGGTTTGAGAGAGCTGGAGCCTGCCCCAAGCAGGAAAGGCCACTCTGGTAGTGCTTGTGGCTGACTTTTTCATTTGAATGAAGGTTTTTGTTTTTGTTCTAAGTGTCTTGATTGAGGTTTTGTCTACTGGTCAGAAAAGAGGAAGTGGTAGAAAAATCTCTCTCATGTTTTGAAGTTGTTAGGTTTGGTCCTTTGCTGAAGAGCGTATACCTGAGGGCAATAGGAAGGAGATGGACAGGAGTCTAGACCTAAGTGAGCCTGAGGCTCTAAGCCTCACCTGGTGGTGGTGACGTTTTGGAGGCCCCGTACTCCACCTCTGCAGACGCCTGCGGGGTGTTACCCACTCCCGGGGCTGAAACTCCGTCTCCGGGTGAGCAGCCTGACACGTGTACGTCTGACGGCGTGCATATCCAACGGGGAAGCAGGAGCACAGGTCTCCTGTAGTACAAAACGTCCTGCTCTTGGAACGGAATCGCACACTAGTCCTCTTCCTGCAGTACTTTTCCTTCCGTGGGGACCGCAGCTCATCTTCAATGCTACAACGTGTCACCTTCTTCAGGAGGCCTTTCTCAACTTCCGGTCAGTGCTTGCTAAGTACCCGGTGCCGTCTGGGGGCACTGCTCATGCCACTGACCTCCCCCAGCTCTCTAGCATACGCTGATTTATGTATTTCTGTCTCAGAAGCTTACCTGGTGGAAGGTGGCCCGTGGCCAGAAAAAGGCTTTTTTCTCAGAGCACAGTCTGTCAGTATGGCTGACAAGATACATGACAGTTAATAATCATGGAAAGCACTTAAAAAAACAAACAAACAAACAAACAAAAACGCAGGGGTCCCTGGGTGGCTCAGTTGGTTAAGCATCTGCCTTCAGCTCAGGTCATGATCCCAGGGTCCTGGGATGGAGTCCTGTGTCGTCTCCCTGCTCCACGGGGAGCCTGCTTCTCCCTCTGCCCCTTCTCCCACTTGTTCTCTCAGTCTCTCTCTCAAATAAATAAATAAAATGTTTTTTTAAAAAAAAACAAAACCCAAAACTAAGAGGTAGAAAAAATGCACAAAGGGCAACTACTTATATACGAGCTAGCTAGGGGTGTAAGCCCCACGATCCACGCCCAGTTCCCCGTCCCTGCAGATGGATCCTGGCTATACCTCCCTTCTGTCTTGTCCTGAAGGCCAGCCCTGGGCTTGCTTTCACGGGCCCGCCCAGTACGACTGGGGCTGGAGAGATGTGCTTCCATCTGTGTCTCATGGGAGTATCAGAGCCTGGCTCGGTGTTCTCTCTTAGGATGAGAGATCAGAGTGGAGGCTGACTGGAGATAGGCTCCAGGCCTGGGGTGGTAGCAGTATCTCTAGGAGCTGGAATTAGATTATGTTATTGTATTAGAAATGATAAATGAGGAGGAGGACAATACTAAGATTTTGTTGAAATACTTCGAGTGAAGCAATTACTTCCTTTTCATCTGGCAAGTATTTTTTCCCTTTATGCATATCAAAGTCTAAATCTAAAATTCCTAAAATATGCCACTTTCAGTACAAGAAAACTTATGTTCAAAAGCATCCCATTAGAAATTACTGCTGTCCATTGATACTGCAATTAACCTAAAGTAAAATTGTAGCACTCACAAGAATGTTTAACCTAATGCCTCTAACCTTATCAAGGTTTTTTTTCCAAATTAGAAATGAGTATGTGGTGTTTAAGGATGAGGATGTGGAGGATAATTCCATATATAATTGTGTCCCACATGCAAAAAGACATCCTTTCTTACAAAGGTAGGGAAGTCCTGCAATTAGCCTTCTGTATTCATTTGCAAGTGACAGAAATATGTTAATTGCTTTTCTTGGGTGAATGATTCTTAATCTGGTGGGAAGGATAAAGATTTCAATTCATTTCACTAATTTAAAAAATATCCGTATTCGTAGGTTCCTCTGCGGAGCTAATGAGGCATTCCAGTGAGGTCTGGGTTACTGGGTAGATTTCACTGAAGATGTGGCATTGTGTGTTCCTCAGTGGTAGAATGAAGTCTTCATCAGAGCAGTCAGCAGCTGGTGCTCTGGTGACTCAGAGCCCTGACCCACTGGTGCTGACATGGGTTGAATGGGAAGATTGGCATGTATGTATTATGCCTTGAAATGGTGAGGCTGGGGCAGTATCTTATAAACACGTCTTAGCCCAGCAGTTGGAATTGGGAAGTTAATATGATCAGTTACATAGAAAGTTCTAAGGTTTATGATAAGAAATTGACCTTTTCATTGTTCTTCAGACTGTCAGAGGGTCCAGGTAAAGACTGATGGCCTTTCTCACCTTTAATTCACCAAGTAAATTGAAGGAAAAAATTTAAGTTGCTTTTTATTTTATTTTATTTTTTTCTAGTAATCTCTCCACCTAACATGGGGCTCAAACTCATGACCCCAAGACCAAGAGTTGCATGCTGTACTGACTAAGCCAGCTAGGCTCCCCTCAATTGTTCGTTTGTTTGTTATAAATACTCGAACAGCAACTCTTTCTGCCCACGGGCTCCTGTCCCTGTGCTTTAATAAAACCACCTATTTATGCACCAAAAAACCCGCAAAAACCAAAGATAAAAAAAAAATAATAACATTAATAGGAAGAGGCCAGCTTAAGAAAAAAGACGTTAGGTTGTAAATTTGTGGACCGCATAAACCAGACTGTACGGTGGTAAAAATGAAGGGAGTTTCATACAGGGTTGAGGAGTAGCCCTCAAAAGTGCGAAGCACTTTGCATACATTTTTTTAGGTCCTTTCCTAGCTTAAAACTCTTCATTTCAGGGTATCCAACCCCTCAGCCCCTGGTGACCTCTCACCCTTACATCCTAGCCTCCAGCCAACTCAACTTCTAGCATCTTAAGGGGCCTGACTGCATTGGCCTCAGAACTTCACATCTGCTGTTCCTACACTATCCAAATCCTCAGCCGTTACGTATCTACGTTCTGTGTGTTTCCTCTCCTAGGACTTAGTTTAAGTGTGTGTTCTCTTCGAAGTCTTTCCCAATACTCCCACTGTGGTCCAGATGCTCTGCTGTCCCCCGTGCTCCGGTGGCATCAGCCATTTCTGCCCTAGAGCACTTCATACTCTACACAGGCCTGTGGACTTGGGATTTCCTACCAGAGTGGCTGCTGTTGACCACTGACCACAAGCACCTGCATAGAGCCTAGCCTTCCACATTCCCTTCTAGAGTGAATGACCTTAATTTAAACCTTGCAACAGCCCCGTGATAGGATAAAGGTCCTAGCTTTAGGGGCATTTCGTAGTGAGGGAATGGAAGCTCAGACAGATGAAGGGTCTTGCCCAAGGTCCTACATCTAGTAGGCGGCTGGGCCAAATTTAAACTGGGGTCTGATTCCAGAAGTCCCTGCTGTGTGCGCAGTGCCTACAGCCTTCTCGGATCACGTGGTCATGGCCTCTAGATGGGGATCTGTAGGATCTGGGGCTGGTGTGTTGATGGGTTGCAGGAAAGGAGGGGTATTCCGGATGAGTTCCAGGTTTCTGAGAGGAGTATGCTGATAGGTGAGATTGGAGATTTCATGGAAAATCTAATTCGTAGGGAATGATGAGTCTCGATTTGGGCATGCTGAATTTGAGATGCATTTTGGTCCTCAAAGTGAAAATGTGCAGTAGGCTGTGGGATAATGCTCAAAAATTGGTCAGGATTTGGGAATCTTTGGCCTTCATGGCTGTTTGCTCCCAGTGCACAGGAGCTGATGTGTGCTCTGTTCCAGCCACTCCCTCACAGAGTGAAGCAATCAGGTACTGTGTGTATTCAAATGCAGCTCAAAGAACTGTGGTCTCTGCCTTTTAGCATGTTGTGTATATAATATACACATTGCTGAAGGTTCAGAATTGGCATTGTAATTGAGATAAGTTGTGTTTTTTAAGTTATGGTTCTTTACTTTTTTTAAAGAAAAATCTGATAAGCTTATCACACATCGTGAGCGTTTCTGCCTTTGATCATTCCTTAAAGGGCAGGGTAAGGATTGAGTAAGGGGCATGTTGGTATGATCCTAAAAGTAACGCATGTACACACTAAGCTTGGAAAACACAGGAGTAAACAAAAAGTCTTATACGGTCCGATAACATTTTGGTATGTTCTTTTAGTAATAGTTCTTTAAATTTTAAAAATCTAAATTCTTTTTATTTTCTTTTGAAACAACTCGAATTTTAATAACTCTAACATATTTTATGGTATATGAGATGGACTATTAACTATTGAATAAATACTTAGGTTTTCACTCTTTGTTCCTACAGGTAATGTCTCAACACAGTTTTGTGTTTTCTTCTATCTTTAAGGCAGGCGGAGGGAGAAAGAGCGAGACTGAGAGGGAGAAAATGTGTGTAAATGAAGAAACGGAGTAGTATATTGTGCAGAGTTGGTGTGTGATGTTAAGAAAAAACAATAATAATCCCAAGACTAAAAAGCTCATTTAAAAAAAAACCCACACATGGGCTGTAATAAATTGGGACCATCTGTTGTTCTATCTCGGCCTGCTTACTTCGTTTTCTGCCTGTTGCTTATTTAAGAATGCCTTTACAATGGCGACGGAGCCCTGCCCGGTGTCAGGTGGCACCAGGGACGGAGTGCAGAGAGGCCAGCAAGGCTGGGCTGCAGGTCTGCAGCCAGCCTGGGTTGCTGCACCGTTCCCCACGACTACCCTCTGGGGTCAGCATAACTGCGGCCATGGTGGCCTTGACATTCCGATCCGTGGGGGTGTGGGATGGGGGTTTTGGGGGGTTAGGGAGTGAACATGCCTTTTTTTTTTTTTTAACCACCACATGAAGCCAATTTTAAGAATGGTGTTTTTAAAGAGCGTATTTCACGCACACTTCTAAGAAAGTATTACTTCCTTCTTCTGCGTATGTTGATACTAACCTGTTTCTGCACAATCTCATACTAACCTGTTGTTGCAAAGTCTTCTGCAAGTCAGTCTGTGTGTAGAATGCTTAATCCCTGGGGTTCCCATGGAGTCCTTTTTAATTATAGGGGCTGCTGAAATTTATTTTCTGGCCGAAGAGTGTTACCATTATGAATTGCTAGTGTTTCTCTGTCTTAATGGTGACTTCCTATAAATAACAAAATTATTACTTGGAAATCCCTCAAGTTGAACTGTGTTGCTAAGTACCAGTCTACATTTAAAAGCTTTATTCAATTTTTGTTTAAAGCGGGTATGACCAAAATGCTCGTCCAGAGCAACATCTAACCTCCGGGTTTGTCAAACTCTTGGGATCAGGGTAACTTTTTTCCCCGGAGTAAATATTTTTGTAGCCTGCTTTGTAGCTTTGTAGCTTCAGGTTTTGCTTTTTTGGGGTTTATTGTCATTGTTTTTCTTTTAAGGAGTTCATACCGTATGGCCTGCCCTGGATGACCTGTCTGGAGGCTTCGGTTGATAGGATGGTCTCAGGGCTTTGCTGCTTTGAAGGAAGTGAAGGGAAGGCCACAAACTGCAATTGGCCTTGCTTTCCTCTGCAGAGAGCCAACCTGGGAATATAGGCAGGGTGCAAGGAGGTGTCAGAGCCTGGTTTCCTGCCCAGAAATGTCACTGAATGCAAACATTTTCTCAAGCATAAGAGAGAACATTCATGCAGAGGTAAGTATGAAAATAGAGCTGATTGTGGGAACTTGGATGATGAAGGCCTTCATACTTGGTGATTCCAATAGCCCAGGAGTAGGCCCATCAAAGGATTATAGTAGAAACTTAATGACTGGGAGTGTTTTCAGAGTGCTAGTCTGGCTTCCATTTCATTAGCTCTCGAGGTATCTTTAGTCAAAATGAAATGATCCCGGCTTACGACAGACGCTTCTCTATTGGTTTCCCTCTTTCCTGGAAGGAAGCTGGTTTGTTAAGAATTGCCATTTGTAGCAAGGCAGAGGAAGGAACTGACCAGTTTCTAATCCTGGAATCTGATTTATGCTTGGCCGTAACTGCTACTACACATTGGAATAAGCATCCCAGCCATCCTAGGAAGTAGGTGCTGTCTGATAGCATGACTGAAGTAAGTCCCTCCGTGTCACTCATCCGTGACTTCCCCGAAGTCTCCCACCCTGCTTCATATGGCTGGTGGGTGTACAATGTTCAGCAACTTGTGTGTGCTGGAGAAGCCGGCATTTCTCTGTGGAAAAGTAAAACTCTGTCTTCCTCTGTATGTCAGTGGTACAAGTAAACCTGAGAGCAGCCCATAAGTAGTGGAATTTAGGGGCATAACAAGATAGACAGAATTGGGAGGATGAAGAAAGGAAACTGGGAACAGAGCATATTTCATGGAGGAAGGTTTTATTAACCTATCCGCCCTTGATATTACTGTGTTTCTTTCATCACCCGGTTTATTATGGATGAGGAGATTCCTGATATTTATTACTATGGCCATTTGCATAGTGTTAGTTGCATTTCTTAATCCGAATTCATCATGAAAATGCCCTTCTCTGGTCCAGTTGCCCGAACGTGGCACCACCACATGCCTACTCTCATCGCTTTTCCAAAAATCCTATTGCATTTAATCTTGACACGTGCATGTGAAGTGCTTTAAAATGTATGGCCTCATCCTACATCTCGTGCTGGTTTTCCTGCCCTACAAGTTTGTAAGCCCCTTCAGTGGCTTGAGATGTCTGATACTTTGTGTTCTTCTGCCGACCTTCTGTAACCCCTAACACAACATGGGAAAGAAGACCCAATTGGGAGAGACTACATGTGGAAGGCATGACTCCGAAGAGAGGACAGAATCCTGACTCTCAGCTTTATATAAGCTGCCCCAGATCTCGTTGCTCATCACAGGGTGATGAAGGCAGCTTTTAGAAAACCCTGAGCAAGTGGGGCATCTCTGCTCCCCTTATGGATTGTGCCGTAGCTAATAATGGAACTTTGCCAGAAGGGGAAAAGGACACACAGTCATGGCATTCCTCCTGTTTGCTAGGGACGATGCATTAGTTCAGTCTTTGGTAATGAGTCACTTTCCTGCTCTGGAGGAAATGCTGCTTTTCTTTAAACTCCAAAAAGTTTGTCCAATGTCATTGTCAGCCTCTCAGGAACTATTCTTTTTTTTTTTTTTTTTTTAAAGATTGATTTATTCGACAGGGAACACAAGCAGGGGGAGTGGGAGAGAAAGAAGCAGGCTCATAGCGGAAGAGCCTGATGTGGGGCTCGATCCCATAACGCCGGGATCACGCCCTGAGCCGAAGGCAGACGCTTAACCGCTGTGCCACCCAGGAACTATTCTGATAAATACAGTAGTTTCTTTTATTCTCTATTATCATGGGACTGATAGTTCTTTCTCCTTAGTTCATTAACGTTTTCACGTTGGTGATATAGTAATGGTAACTTCTTCATTGCTCACCCCATTTCTACAGTCCCTGTTGCTGGCAGCCCCAAGAATCAGCAGCCGTCCTGTCAACATTATTACATTTTTGTGATTCTGTGCTGCCTCCTCACACGGTAGTCAGTGGTTTTATTAGCTTGAGATTGAAAATTCAAATGAATAAAGGACAACAAAGTAAAAGAAACCTAGTCAGATATGATAGGAGAGTAATGTCCCTTAATTCATTCACTGAAGTGTTTCCTTGCAATCCCTGCATTATCGTATTCATTTTTAAAGAATAATTACTGTGTTTTGTTGGGAGTATGGGCTCATAAATTCCAAGAGGCTAATTATATTTTGTTACTTGTGTTGCTAGAATTCTAATAAGCTTATTCCTATTTCTAGTCTAGCTGTTGGAAAAGAGACCATACCCTAAAGTGAACAAGTGTATTCTGGTAATTAGAAATTACTGAGAAAGAAATAATGCTATTTTGTCATTAGAAGAGTTTTCTAATACTTGGTCATGATGAAAGCAGTGTGGTAGAGCCTGATATTAAATTGAAGAAGGAAATCAGATTGCATCTTTTATTCTTTATGTGACTGTCTGGGAAAAGGGGAGGAATTAAGCAAGGGCATATTAACTTGATTATACTTGTAGATTCTTAGATTTAAGGAAAAAAAATCCATGGTATTTATACAGATGATGGAGGCTCTCTAAAAGTTACTAGCAGAACAAAGATGGCGGTACCACCAGGCTTCCAGGATTCGAGGTGATAATGTTGGCTCACATTTGAGTGCTTACGATGTGCCTGGGAAGATGAGAAACTTGAGACCAAGGTGAAATAACTTGCCCAAGGTTGCAGAGTAAGTGACAAGCCCTGGATAGCTGAACCCATACTTAGTTTCCTTAGGTGAAACCGAAAAAAAATCAAGAAAAGGATAAAATACACATAAGCTAAAGCTAGTCAAGCTCCAATTTTCAATGCAAAACACTGAGTTAAAGTGAGTATATTCAATTAATTCTCTTTGATGATGCAAAGATTCTTACTTGCTTGAATTTCTGTTAAGGTAACCAACTGTGTCCTAAGAACCCTTTTTCTCTTTCTGTTCTGTTTTCTTTATAAGCTAGGCGTCCCGCCTGTGGGTAACGTCTGCCTTCCCTTTAACATTGGAGCCTGGAGACATCATTGCGTACACAATGCTTGGCACTTATCTAGTATTTTGTGAGTCCAGCGTTCTGGGTGGCTGGTAAGAAGAGATAACAACTATGCCATTGTTAGTGATGGGGAAACCGAGTCAAGGAAAAGCAAAATATTTCTTGCTATAGGAATCCACAGTGGCCAAGTCAGTAGCATTACATCCTTCTGAGTCCGTGCTTGGAAATGTAAACAAAGACCTCTCAGATAAAAATATTTCCTTCTCTTAAACTTGCTTGATCATTTAAGGGTCCAATTCCAAATAGTCCTGCTGCAATCACTGACTTGATTAAATTGCTTAGCTAAGCTAGACTACTTGATCGAAAATTTAATGAAGCAAATATTTTTGTCCTTGTCTCAGCAAACTTAATTTTCTTCAAGGAGGGATTAAAATTTTAAGCCCATCTATGCCAACGTTTTACTTGTAGATTTGTTTAGTTTTTGCAGGGAAATTTAAGAGGTAAAGTGAAAGAGTTGTCTTTGTGTCCAAGGCTTTTCTTAGCACCTATGTTGGTAGCCCTTTAATTGAAAGAGCAAAGACCTCCCGGGCTGCATGGAAGACCACACGCGTGGGAGTTAGTGGGGAGCCCCGGTCACATGCGGTTTGATATTGGATTTTCCCTCTTTCCGCTTCTTGAGTGGAGGCCTTGTCCCCATTTTCTCTGCTTCATCTAGTAAGCCAAAGGGTTAAACTAGGCCTGTATCAGAAAACATGAGGCATTTCTATATCCCATTATAGGGATTCATAAAGTGAATCAGAGAGATGGGGGAGGGGAGGATGACGTGAACATTTTGGGAGCCTGAAATTTTTATTCTGTAAGAGGTCAGTCCCTGGGGACTGGAGTGCTTGTTTTTCTTTATCCTTTGTTTTGTACGATTCTCCTTTTTCATGACACTCGGAATGAATTTGATGTGTCACCATGGTAGATCTTGGACTTCTATCAGTGAAAGACTGAGCCTGGCCCCTCAAATCAACACTTATGCACGGGGCCCCCCTCCCCCCTCATTCTGTTGCACTTATCTTAAGTGAACGCCTCGTGGGCTGGGACATCCAGACACCCATGACCTAAAGGTGAAGAGCCCTATTATCTGTTACTGACTCTTAGAATGATTACCTTTGTGAACCACTTTGCTAATTTGGGAAGGGATACATTGAAATGGCTGAAGGAATCCGTTTTTATTCTATTCTGATTAAGTCATAAACAGATTTTTTTTTCTTTCCTATGCAGAAGTGATGAAAGCAATCTAGGTCGAGCTCCTTGAGGTGCCTTTTCTTATTTAGCACCCTAAATCTCGTCTTGAACAGAAAGAAGCAGATTTTGTCAAACTGCCCTGCTGCTCCCATCTCTCGCCTTGAAACATCCTCTTATGCTCTCTTGCTTCTGTAGTTAAGCTTCTCATACCCTGTATGTGTAAATATTTCGAAAATGTAATTGCACTTAAGACAAAATAAGTAGTTAGGCTTTGGCACTGAGCTCCTTGTCCTTTGGGGCCCTATCTCTGGACTCAGTGTTGCAGTGGTGAAAGAGAAACACAAGCAGGCTGTCGCTGGGTACTCTCACTACCCTGCTAGTAATCATCTTTACTGCCACACGTGTCTCCTGATTGCCGCTCTGACATTTCCACGCAAATTACCAAGGGCAGCTGAACTAGATAAATTAGGCCCTTTCTGACCCAATAACAAACCATTGACATTTTGGCAGTGCTAAACTTATTAACAGTATTAGCCAGGAGTCCTGCTTTTAGCAGAGCTCCATCCTGGGCATGTGACTTGGGTTGGGGAAGATAAAGACCTTACCACTCCTAATTAGCAAGTGTAATAAATGGCAAACAGTTTGTGGGAGTCCCCGAATAATATTAATCAGATTTAGAAAGTGAATACCATTTAATAATTTGTTTCAGTGTCAATGTGAAAAAACACACCATTCTAAAGATGTGGAGGAAACGCGGGGGGGGGGGTTGTTTTGTTTTGTTTGTTGGTGTGTTATTGCGGTGGTTAAATTCGAGAGCTAGGTGTTAACCACGTTTGTCATTCAGGCCTTCAGAAGGTGGATGGCTAGGAGTGTGAAGGCCTCTGGTGCCCTGCAGGAGAGCCTGTTGGAGGCAAAGAGCCCAGTCCCCACCTGGAGAGAGCTCTTCCAGCTCGGATGCCAGGAAAGGAACCTGCCCCCTGGCGTTCCCTGGGTTTCTGTAATCAGGGAATGATTATGCATTGTCTCCCTCCAGCTTGCAAAGCTGGTCTGACTTTTGTTTCTTCATCCCTGGCTTCTCTTTCAAACCTCAGCCACCCTAGGGCCTTGCTCTTTCTACTGCTACCTTCCCTGTTTGTCATTTTTGCTGCCATTTTCTTTTTGTTCTCCTTGGTCCCCGTTGCTTCTTCCCTGCATTCCTTTGAGAAGCAAGTCTGGCCTGTGCAGATAACAGCAGCCAATGTTAATATTCCTGTCTCTGTGTTGTCTGCGAACCAATCAGGATACCAGTGGGTAAAATCGTTAGCTTCTCCAAGCTGCTCTGTCTTAGCTGATGTTTCTCTCCCCTTGAGCCCATGTTGGGACCCATTCTAGAAGTCAGTTAGAACTAGTTCCCAGATAACTAAAGATTAGTATATGATTGGCTCAGTTGGTTAAGCATCTGACTTCCGCTCAGGTCATGATCCCAGGGTCCCGGGATCAAGTCCTGCATCGGGCTCCCTGCTCAGCGGAGAGTCTGCTTCTTCTCCCCCTCCCACCTGCTTGTGGCGGGAATAAAATCTTAAAAAAAAAAAAATCTACTTCCCCGACTAAAAAGTTTTTCTGTTGCCAACCGCTTCTGGAGTGCTATATTAGACAGTAAATGGGTAACTGTTATTTCTAGGAGTGCACAGTATTCTTTAATGGCCGGTACATTGAGGGACACTGTATATAACAGTATTCAGTTTTAGGCCTGAAGGTTGGAGGGAGGACACGGGAGATGCATGCTAACTGCCCGGGCTGCCTTTGGACCCTCACTGGGAGACCGAGCACAGCTTTGTGTTCTCCTGTTGTGTAAGTTACCACTTGAGTCCTAGAGATTAACGCTAGTTGTCGAGAGAAAGAAACATGGTGGTCTGGAACGGTCGAGGGAAACTGATGAGCAGGAAGACGGACTTCTGGTAGTGCCGGTACTGTGAGAGCGAGGCCCAGAGAGACTCAGGCGGGGGTAAGGGGGCAAGCATGACTAGATGGGTCTCCAGCCAGAGTGGGAAAGCCAGGGTCCAGCCAGGCTCCCGAGGACCTCTGAATGCCCGGTGGAGTTAGATACCGGCACCCACTGGCTGTCCAGGAGAAACCCCACTGCGGAGCTTTAGTGAGGCAGAACATGATGCCTTGTGGGAGACGAACTTTGAACCTCTTTGTATAGGACTGACTGTTGGACAGGGAGATACAATGTGGTCGTGAGGCAGAAGACTCGAGGCGTTGTGTCCGTAACCCATGTTTGTAGAGACTGGGCCTGGATGGAGACAAAGTGCTGGGTACAAGAGGGACAGGATTGACTGGGGATGGTGAGGGAAAGGAGCAGAGAGGGGTTGAAGATGGAGCTGGGACGGCGACGACGGTCGTGCTCCACCATTCATTCTACTTTCTTTCACTCTAAGACCGGTTCTGTTTCAGCAGACATGTCTTATTCGTAAGATGTGTATACGTGCAGAACTTGTTTTTGGTAGCTTTATTAAGATCTTCATTTACCAGACAATATATCCATGTAAAGTGTACAGTTCGGTGGTTTTTGTATATCCACAGGCTATGCAACCATCATCACAATCTAATTTTAGAACATTTTCACCATCCCGGAGAGAAACCCCATTCGCAGTCACTCTGCCTCCCCACTCCTGGGCAACTACCCATCTACTTGTGTCACCATAGGTTTGCCTGTTCTGGGAACCCTGTAATAGGCGGCTCGTTGTGACTGGCTTCTTTCCCTTATCATAATGTTTTCAGGGTTTAACTAGGTTGTAGCAGGTCTCGTTGTGAAGCCAGAGGCTGATTCGGCCATCTGGTGGAGTGGGAATTGTGCCCCAAGAGAAAGAGGCTTGGAGGTTGACTGGCCTGTTAAATGGGAGGGATCGGGCCACCTTCTTCCCACAGTTACTGTGAAGATCAGATAATGCGTACGAACGTGAAATTATTTTATATAGGTGTAGAGGTTTTTATGACCTATTTTGCCAAAGGGGTGGTGAATGTTAGGATTGAGGGGATAAAAGACCCTATTATGTTTGGGCTGATAGCAGGTCTTGTGTGAATTGCCAGCCTGAAGAGCCTCTTGGGAAGTCCTGCTTGTTGAGTCAGTGGTTGAGTCCATGCGAGCTGATGGGCTTCTCTGGGGCAGAGGTTTAAAGAAGGGAGAGCAGAGGACGGAGATGAGGGGAGAAGGCCTGCTGTGGGAGGGTGGGAGGAAGAGAGCCGCAGAGAGTGAGCGAACCCTGGGATACATGGCAGTGTCAAACCTGTTCTGCTGAAATGGTTCAGTCATGCAGTCATTGCTCAGCTCTCTTAATTAGCTAACTGTTGGCCAAGTCATGTCTGTGCAGGGTTCTCTGACCCAATTTATTATTGGCCCAGGCCCCCATGTTAACTGGTCAGTAACTTAGGCCCTTATTTAAAAAACAGAGTGAAACAAAACCATAAAGTGCCTTGGGGTGGAAATGTGACCCGGATCCCAGGCCAAGATTCCACTATCTCGTGTGTTGGCTTGTGCTCGACACCCAATCACTTTGAGCCTCGGGGTTTTGGTTTTTTTTTGTCTGTATGAGATCGTTAGGTCTCTTGCTGGGATGGTGAAGATCACCTCACATGCAACAGGGTGTGCAAACAGGCTTTGTAAGTGCTGAGATGCCTTTAAATATGAGGGGCTGGTGCTGTCCCATCTGCTGCCCATCCCTCTCCCAAATAAACACAAATGAAGCCAGATGTAAGATAATGGGAATTTCCCAAGGACCGGCTGGGGTTGCATTTTAAGAAGCCCTGCTACATTGTGTAACACGTTTTGTAAATGGTATAATAGATTGCTGCTGGGTAAGTAAGAATCCCCCCTTCGGGAGATCGAACATCTAGTCTGAATATTTTTCTTGTGTTAGGTTCCGCCCACTGTGCCTCCAAGGAGAGGGGGTGATTCTTCTGTGGTGGGTGGTGGTAGTGGTTGGTGTGTGCATGGGGGGAGGGGAGTTGGAGAAGGTGGAGTGGGAGGGAGGAAGCAAACAAAAAGAAATGTAGATGGGAAGTGGAGGTGGTGGTCATCTGAGCTAGGACCAAAAAGTGTAGCTGTTTTTCAAATTTCCAGGAGAAGGAATTAAAGGGAACCATAAAGAAGAACATTCAATTTTGGGGCGCCTGGGTGGCGCAGTCGGTTAAGCATCTGACTCCTGATTTCGGCTCCCGTCGTGATCTCAGGGTCCTGGGATCCAGCCGCATGTTGGGCTCCATGCTGGGCACAGAGCTGCTTGAGACCCCCTCTCCCTCTGCCCCTCCGGTGCGCACACACACGCTCGCGTGTGCTCTCTCTCTCTCAAATCTTTAAAAAAGAACATCCATTTTTGCTGGAGTTAGGCATGGGACCTAGGGTTTTAATAGAAGTTGAAATCACCTGCCTGAGACTGCCCCATACTGTGAGAGTCTTATCAGACTCGGCCTTGGAAGATTTACTGTCCCCCTTGTTAAATGCGTATGGCTTATTGTCTCCCCCTGTATATTGGTAGGCAAGGTAGATGCTCAAAGTATTGTTTATCTGGGTGTCTCCTCCTTTTCTAGGAACCACCCTGCGCTCCATTTATGCTGCTACACTGGGCCCTGTGCTCGATCCATCTCCTGGGCATTTGGAAGCAGGGTATGATTTCACTCCTAGCTTGATTGTCTCTGAAACAGGGGAGGTGCGAACCTTGGTGGCTTATGAACTGGAAGGGGGCTTGGTCTGCGTTGGAAGTGCTCATGTTCCTGCATGGTGCCCTCAAGCTCCTGGGGACCCCTGTGTACTTAATAACAAGGAAAAAGGGAGTTGGCTTGCTTTTCTGCTTAAATTATCTCAAGTGGTTTTGGAAACTTGCGACCAAAGGAGCCCTAACTAGTACAGCAGTTAAAAGCAGTCTGAGATTTTTATAGCTGTTTTAAGGACCTATTAGAAGGTAATGTAGAGGATGTAAGTAGGGGCTGAGTCACTGAAAAAGCGGCCCCGTAGAGAGAGCCGCTTGGTCCTTCTCAGAGTGCAGACGTTGAAGTTGGGGCACACAATAGCCTTGCTCTGAACTAGGAGGAGAAGCATTTGTTAAAGAGATCAGGTTGGGGTGAGACAGCTACTGTGCTACTTTTCAATATAATTGTCTGTCTCCAGCATTCATTTTCTAAGGGCCTCAAAATTCTCAGAGGCATATGGGAATTGGGCCCCGAGCAAGGCAAACATTTTCTATAGAGGGCCGGATAGTAAATATTTGAATTTTCGTGGGTCCTAGGGGCGGTGATGCAACGACTCAGTTCTGTCATCATAGGATAAAAGCCACCATGGACAACATGTAAACAAAGTGGGGGTGGAGCTGTGTTCCACCACAACTTCATTTACAGACACGGAGACTGTACTTTCATGTAATTTTTGCATTTTATGAGATACTGGTTTTATTTGTTTTCTTTTAAGAACCATTTAAACAGGTAAAAACCTTTCTTAGCTTGTAGGTGATACAAAAACACTCAGTGAGGTGGATCTGGCCCATGGGCTGTAGTTTGCAGACCCTTAGAGCATGACCTGGAAGCAGAGGGACCGCTCTTACAATAGCTTAGGTGGGTGAGAACAGCTTCCTCAAGGGTGAGTCCTATTTTAACCTTTTCATTAACCCCACCAGATCTCTGTAAGATCGCTGGCTAGTGTTGTGACTAACCCTTGAGATGGAGGAAGGGTTTTAAGCTCAGTGAGCTAGTTTTAGAACTGGGAGCTAATGATTGCCAGGCCAGGCTTTTAGGTGCTTGACCCATGACTGAGGCCCACTGCATCGATCTGGAGCAGAGACAGTTTCCTCAGGCAAACAGTGGAGCCGGGGCTCCTAGAATATTGTGTAATGCTTTATGTGCAGCCCAGATTAGAATTACAGAGTTTGTAGTTTTCTACTCTGTAGTTGAGCTGCTGAAATTCACGCCTTCTCTTACTCAGTAGTTGAAAGATCTGAGTATGTTGTTGCTTTTTAAAAACTGTTTCAATTGATGTAGAATTGACAATGAATTGTGCATATTTAAGGTGTATAAGCTGGGAAGTTTTGAGATCTGTACACACCCATGAAACCACGACCACGGTCAAGGTGCTGAACATCACCATCCCCCAAAGTTTTCCTCTCACTGTCCCCCATCCCCCTTCTCTTTCTTAGACAACTGCAAATCTGCTTTCTGTCCCTATGGACTAGTTTACATTTTACTGAATTTAATATAAATGGAATCTTATAATATGTACTTTTTTTTGGTCTGGCTTCTTTCATTTGGTATAACGATTTTAAGATCCATCCACCATGATCTAAAGGAAGATCATTCCCTGTGGCTGAGTGGTCTTCCATTATATGGAACTTATCTAGTCATCTGTTGACGGACATTTGAATTGTTTCCACTTTTTGGACATACCGAATGAATTTGCTGCTAACATTTGCAAATAGGTCTTTTTTTTTTTTTTTAAGATATTTATTTATATGACAGAGCTAGAGACAGCCAGCGAGAGAGGGAACACAAGCAGGGGGAGTGGGAGAGGAAGAAGCAGGCTCATAGCGGAGGAGCCTGACGTGGGGCTCGATCCCATAACGCCGGGATCACTCCCTGAGCCGAAGGCAGACGCCTAACCGCTGTGCCACCCAGGCGCCCCAACAAATAGGTCTTTCTATGGTGTCATTTCTTTGGGGTAAATACCTGGGAATGGGATAGCTGGTCACATGGAACGTATCTGTTTAACTTTTTAAGAAACGCAGACTGTTTCCCGAAGAGATTGTGACACTTGACACACTTGACATTCCCACCAGCATGCAGGAGGGTTCCAGTGCCTCCAAATCCTCACTAATGTGCTGGACACAGGAAGCCATGTTAGTGGGCATTTACCTTACCAACGGTCTTAAATACAGAAAATCACCACCTTGTGGATCACTTAATTTTTATTTCCAAAGAGCACCAGTATCCAGCATCTTTTTTTCATTCATAGGACTTTCCTGTAAAATGAGCAACTAAGGGAGCAAATAGGTTGCATGACTGAGGCAAAGGCTGATTGTTTGGCTTCCCGTCTCACCAGGGTTGTTGTTTTTCTTTTTCTTTCTCCTTCCCCTTAAATAGAAGGCCATGGTATTCCTTCTTTCCTCATTTAGTCCCTTCGGTTATGTTGCTTTTGCCATGTTGACGTGCGAGATTGGTGTCTTGATCTGTGCGGAATTGGCATTCTCGAGTCAAGCTGTTGTCGGCCGCGCCGTGGGTGTCTCAGGAAAATTAAGATGCTCCTGGAGATAACCCCTTAGGTAATAGCTGTATTACAGCTTTTACTTTTCAGAGTGGCTTCCCTGCAATAAAATTATTGCCGTCTTTTTTGCCCTGTCCTTGAGTTATGTTGCTCCGAGAAATGAAATGTTGCTGAAAAGGCGTACATCTCAGTAGGTGAGTTTTAAACAACTTGAAAGAGCCGTGTTTTAACGGTGCCAGTTTTGCAGCTTACGAGGCGGAGGGTTGTTACGTTGAACCTGTAGCTCTTCAGCTGTCCAAGTGAATCAGGGGCGCTATTGATTAATCAATAGTAAGCCAGCTATGATTCTTGGGTCTAGCAGCCAATATCTGATCCAGGGTTAATGTACCGAGAAGATGTCTCCTCTCGTACATTCCATTTCCTTTGTCTTTGGCCTCAGCTTCCATTCCCTTTAAGGGTCCTCTCCGTCACAGTCACTTAGATTTAGCTGCAGTCCCTGCTAACTAGTCAAGTCGGAAGGCTGTCCGCCCTCTCCAACTCCAGCAGACACTGCTCAAGTGTCGGTTGGTCAAGAAGAGACATCAGCACTCAAGTTGTTACAGCCCATCTCTTTGTTCTTTCCTGACTTGGGAACACTCCCCCGCTACCACCTGGAGAACTAGATATTCTTGGTTTCTTACCCGCACCTCTCTACCAGCTTGGGGCTGGGGGGTGGCTGTTGCTCTGCAGTCTCACTGATGGTGGCATGGGGCAAATGGAAACCAGAAGCAGGTTTTCTTGAAGGGCATAAAGAGAGAGGAGAACAATACACAAGTAAGAAAAAGCATTTCTCGAACTGAATTTCGAAGAATGTCAGAATTCCAGCCTTTTTATTCCATATAAATTTTGTGGCTGCCTGCACACTGAACCCTCCACAAGGTCATGTTGGCTGCTGTGGTTCAGAGCAGTCGTTCTCAAAGTGTGGTCCCTGGATGAGTAGCATTAGCATGGGGGCTGGGGGGCTTGTTAGAAATGCAAATCATCAGGCCCCAGTCCAGACATATTGAATCAGAAAAGCAGGGGGCCGGCCAGGAATTTCTTTTAACAGCCTCTCCAGGTGATTCTGAGACACAGCAGAGTTTGAGAACCACTTGTTTAGGACCAAGCCCGTGTTTGCATCTTTCTTGTGTTACCTAAAAGCTAACTGGGGACTAGTTTTCCTTCAATTTCTCTCTATAAAAAGAGGATAACCATTTCTACCTTCCACGGTCACTGTGGGGATTATTAAGATGATATTATAAATATTTGTACATAAGTGGTCAGTAAACAGTAACTGCTAGTACCATCTTTTAAAAGGTGGGTTGATTGGCAATGAGAAGATACAGGCCTAAAACATGGGCTCAGCCCTGAATTTTGCAGTCAAGAGGCAACTCACATATAAACAAACGATCATCTGATGCCCCTACCCCCCCACCAAAGGTAATCTTTGTCATAAAATCCAAGCCAAGGGTATGTTCCTTGACTTGCCCCCCTTTCTATCTGATAGCAAATGTGATAGTTGAAGTATAAGTAGTGTGATTCTGGAGTCATAAAATTGACGTTACTTTTGCTGGAACCCTGTTGAGCTTGAAGTCATAGTCACTTGCTCTGGAAGTCCAGGGCATCCCAGAGGGTGCCTTTGTTTCAGGGAGCCGTAGGAGAACAGGCCTTCAGTTTTGTGTGGACCTTGTATTTTTAAAAAACTGTTTGAGAGACAGACCTGAAAAAATTGATGCTTTTGAGTTGGGGAGGGATTGGTTAATCAGTCTTTATTACCAATTCTTTATTAGCAGATGGGTAAATGGATGCATTTTTTCAATTTTTTAAAATCACCTGCTAGTTTTGTGCATACCTCAGTAACATTAAGTGATGTCAAATATCACGCTTCCAAAATAGCTTTCAGGAATTCTGTAGCACCGTCCTGACTCTAGAGTAGAAGGGAGTGATTAGCGGAAAGGGTTTGGATTTTGGACAAAACCCATTTGTTCTGTCAAAATTACAGAAGAACAGTCTTGGGGAAAAGCATCTAAGTGAATGCGTGCTTTTTACCTCCTGTGCCAAAAGACAGGGCCGCATTTCTTTCCTGTTGGATGGGAGGGAACAGGATTTGTATTCCATTCTTTTTTGCTTATGTCAGTGATGTGGAACTCAAGGCGTTTTTGTTTTTAAATTTGAAGGTGATATTTGTCAAGCTTTCCCAGCAGTGTTAAAATTTGGTATTAATGAGTGTTCATTTGTAAATTCTTTTAAGGGAATAGATACTTGCCTCTGCTTGAGAAAAAGTTTTGGGTTTGGTTTTGTGGCTGTTGGGTCTAATACAGAAAAACCTAAAGAAATAAAAACTTTTAGGGGAGCCTGAGTGGCTCAGTTGGTTAAGTGTCTGCCTTCAGCTCAGGTCATGAACCCAGAGTCCTGGGATCAGGCCCTGCATCGGGCTCTCTGCTCAGCGGGGAGTCTGCTGCTCTCTCTCTCCCAAATAAATAAATTAATTAAATTAAAAAAAAATTTTAGCGGCGCCTGGGTGGCTCAGTCGTTAAGCGTCTGCCTTCGGCTCAGGGAGTGATCCTGGCGTTCTGGGATCTAGCCCCACATCAGGCTCCTCCGCTGGGAGCCTGCTTCTTCCTCTCCCACTCCCCCTGCTTGTGTTCCCTCTCTCGCTGGCTGTCTCTCTCTTCATCAAACAAATAAATAAAATATTTTAAAAAAACTTTTAAAGCATAGCTGATACCATAACATAAGCAGTTTTTGTTCCTTTTGTCCCCTTAACATTATATCATGTGCATTTTTCTGTACCCTTAAATTATTTGTAAACAGTATAATGTTTGCATAATTCATCATAAAGACATATCCTAACTTCACTAATCTTTCTGAGCACTTAAGCTGTTTGATAGGCTCTTCATTTATTTCTGAGAAAATATCAGTTCAAGAAAGACACTGGACAGTCTATGCTGTCAATCATAAAACTTGAGCTGTCGAGTGAAAGTGAGATTTGTTGGGAAACTTGCATTCGCAGCCCTGTACTTGACAGCTTCCCAACACCTGAAGATGTCTTGCTAAGACTGATGGTAATAATAATGAATGTGATTTTTTTATATTTCCTGAAGAAATGTGTCAGCATTTGGAATGACTGCATAACTTGGTGAACCGAGATTTTCTGAAATGGGGCATAACTGAATTGTTGGATTTACCTTATTTTTCTTTAAAGATTTTATTTATTTGACAGAGAGCAAGAGAGAGAGAGCGCGCACAAGCAGGGGGAGTGGCAGGCAGAGAGAGAGAGGGAGAAGCAGACTTCCTGTCCCGCAGGGAGCCTGATGTGGGGCTCCCTCCCAGGCCTCTGGGATCATGACCCCAGCCGAAGGCAGACGCTTAACCAACCAAGCCCTGCAGGCACCTGGATTACTGGATTTTAATGTAAGAGTACAGAAAGTTTGTCTGTTCCAGATTACACATTGCAAAAACTTTTTTTTTTAAAGATTTTATTTGAAAGAGAGTGAGCGCGCCCGTGAGCATGAGGCGGGGGAGGGGCAGAGAGGGACAAGCACACTCTGTGCTGGATCCCATGACCCCAAGATCAAGACCCAAGCCGAAACCAAGCATCAGTTGGTCGCTCACCCGACTGTGCCCCGCAGGCGCCCTGCCATCAACCTGTAAGAGACCACCCTGACCAAATTGTGTGCCCTCATCCGTTGTATACGTTACGTACAGCTTTTTGCATGCCAATCCTATTTCAATCAAGTGGTTAAAAAAGAAAAAAAGGAATTACTACTTGGTGGATTTCAGGGACACACCAAAGAAGAATATCTGGTTATCTGAAAAGGCTATTAAAATACCCCTCCATTTTTCTCACTCCTTGGCACCATGAGGCCAGGGTTTGTTCATGAACTTGAACCTGCACAGCGTATCCCAGCAGAGTGCGTGCAGAAGCAGGAGACCCTCCTGTTGTCTGTCCGTCTAGACATTGAAGAGATTTGCAAAAACGCAAGACAGTGCCATTCTTCTCACTAAATCTTTTTCTTTTGGCAGACCTACCTTTCAATAAAAGCATTTTATATTAATATGCAATTTAAAATATTTTTAATTGAATAAACATTTGGAAAATTTCTCAGTTAATCTTGAATGTGGTGATGGGCGACAGTTATAACCCACGTGACCAAGGTCTTCAAGGGCCTCAGTAATTTGAGCGTTAGATTCCTGAGACCAGAAGGTTTGAAAACCATTAGATGAATTTCTATGTTGAAAGTGTTCCCCCCCCAAAGTTGGAGCTCATTGATTTCCTGTTTCTACTCATGAATTTGTAATGAATTCAGGCCACCTTGAGAGATAATGTTCATTAATCAGCTAAATTATTCGTCTTTTTCTATCTGCTTGAGTCATTTTGTAGTGGGAACTTACTTATACATTTTGGTTACGTTGAGGTGTAACTTTTCCTAGAAATATTTACCTGAGTGAAATACTGAACAGTGTCACAATACGAAGTAGCTTTTATTGACTTTTATTGTGATGATTAATGCTTGCTAGGGGTTGGAACCCTCCTAGATGGAAGAATGGGCATGTGCTGCCCCCACCCCCCACCCCCTAGGTTTAAGCTGATTCCTGGAGATAAACAAGTGCTTCACAGCTCTCTTTGCAAATGACTTTTAAAGCGTATTAAGAGCAACATGCTTTCCAATTAATTTTGTTTTCCTGTGGTAAATGATAATGAGTCATGAAATGACTTGGAGGTGGGGGTAGAGTCCATTACCTGGCAACTTTGTTTTTTTCCAAGGCTGGCTGTCTTCTAACCCGTGAAGTAGACACATGGAATTAGAAGTCGGGGCTGAATGATTTTGAAGGACAGCCTTGCTCTCTGAATAGTATTCGCTCTTTGGCTAAATGAGAACGTTCATTTTTTGGCTTTTGGAGTTGGGATTCATCTGTAACAATGGGGCATCTCTCAAATGACTGAGGATGGAAAATAAACGCATTTCTCTAAAATGGAGTCATTTTTATGGTTCCTTTGGGGGTGGAGGTGTGCCCTTGTAAGAGAATTTATTTGACTTTAGTTATTAGGGAGTATTTAACAAGAATGGGGTTCTGTGGGCTTTTTTTTTGTCTTGCTTCTTGCTATTGTAAGTCATAAAATGTGGGTGGTTTTAAAATAAAACACCTCTTAACCTTTTTACTCCCAGCACATGCTCTATCTTACAAGCTAAATAGATCACTTAAAGATCTTTTGATAGAAGAATTTTAATGGATAACAAAGAGCATAATTACGTGGTCAAGCAGAGGGTATAGACCCTTAATTTACTGTCAAATTACCTTAAAAGTTTTAATTAGCATAACTAAGTAGAATAAGTTATAAGATCTATTACTTTATGTATTTTTGTATGCGTTCTCTCCCTGAGTCACTGCATTTAATAGGAGTCTTTCAATTTAATTACCATCTCTAGGGCAGGCCAGGTGTGGGGCACAAATCGTTACAACGTGGATGAGTGACGCCACAAACTAAATTGTTTCCAACTTTGCCTGCTGTCCGTGCTCCTGAGCCATTCCTTCTGTTTGTGCTAGTCTGTTGGCTTTGATAGCCACCCCCAGGAAGAGCACTTTGATACCATGATTCAGTATACATATAGACATGTTATATTAATTTATGTACAATGATTGCTTTTACTATACTTCTACTGCACTGTACTCTCATTTTTTAAATCCCTTTTTAAAGAATACTGGCTTCGGGGTCCCTTGCCACTAGCTCCCTGACAAACACTGCCCAGGACAACTCTCTCTGGGTTCACCACAGTGGTTATTTGCTATCTTTTCTACACTCCTATCTGATCACGTCTGTCAATTTCAGCAGCTGCCCTGGCCTCCTGCTTTACAGAGCCATTGAATTGTGACTTCCTCAGCTTGTCACTAACCTGTAAATTTCTGCAGTGGTACCATCTGCCCATCTGTCTGCTCTCCCTCCCTTAAAGGAAGACGTTTCTTTTCTCCACACAGGCTTTAGATACCATCCAATGAACTCTAGTCCCACACACCCTGATAGGCCAGGAGGACTGGAAGCGGTGCCTGGAGTGTATGCCCGATCCCCTGGATCTTAAAATTGGATGTGCTCAGCCCCAAAAGACGCAGCTGCCTCTGTATCTTGATACCACAAACTTCTGGTAACCTCTACCAACAAGATAGAAGGTCGAAGGCAAAAAGAGATGAGTTTGGGACACCGACTTGGTGACAACAGGTATAGGAAGAGGGGTGATGGAGTTCGATAGCCTCCTGCCAGGTCTCACCTCTTGCTCGAAAGAGGAAGTTATTTATCTTGGAGAAGTCAAGGAAGGTTGTGATCTGCTTTACATCAGAATGGTTGCCGGGTTTTGCTTTACTAGCGTTTTCTGCAAAATAAGCAAAAAGTTGATATGGTGTAGAAATAAAGCAAAAACTGGCATTAACCCAGGTCTGAAGGCCACAGTGACTCTTCTGATTTGAGGCTACGCTGAGTGTGTCAGGTAGAAAGAATGAAAGTGATAGTGTCTGCAGTAATTGTACAACTCTTAACTTAGATGACTACTCATTGGAATCCTGTTTGAATATCTCAAACCTGTCCTCTAAGTTCCTTGAACTTCAAGTTTCTTGACTATACCATGCCATGTCTCGACTCTAGACCTGGGCATTTGCTAGCCCCTCTATCTGGAGAACCCTTCCTGAGCATCCCTTATTTTTCCTAGGGCTCCTTTCCTGACTTTCCTTTCTTTTCCTTTCCTCTCCAAATCCCTGCTCCGTGTTTCCATAGTACTCTTGAATTTCCCCTTCCTAGGACTCAGTATACGATATTGTAACAGCTTGGTGACTTTGCCCTACCTGAACCCTGCCCCTGCCCTCTGTAGACAGAGCACTTTGAAGGCAGGTGTTGCCTTATACTCTAGAATATCCACAACCCTGGGCAGAGCGTCTGATACAGTAGATGCTCATTTCATGTTGTTAAATGAAGGAAAGCAACAGTGCTGGGATGAGGCTAGGCTTTGGTTCAGTTACAGTGGTGGTGTGCCGCCTGCATGGAAACTGGGGAGAACCAGGAGTAACTCTACTAAAGAGAACAGGGTTGGCACAGCTAGACATCATGCTGGTTTCTTTTGAGTTAGAACCTTCCATTTGGATTCGGTTTATTTGGGGTGTGGTAAATTACCAGAACAATAGACACCAAGTTTAAAATATAAATTCACTCAAGGAAAACATCGTTTTGGCTTTTCTGTGCCATTGTTCAGTGAATAATGCAGAGATGACTGGTGAATGAAATGTTGATGTGACTGAATCCGACCAAACAAGCACTCTTGAATTTGAGAATTTGCTATGTTTTGAAATATTACTAGATTGATCTAAATTACTCCCTTCACTATGCTTGCATAACATAATCCCATACTCTGGCAATATTTTATGTGTTTGTAAACTCTCTGCCGCATTTGAGTGGGGCCCACGAGGACACATGTGGTGTCTTGTCAGCTTGATGTCCCATATTCAGGACAGGAATTAGTCTGTGGTTGGAGCCAAGTAGGTATTCAAACGAAGGCTCTGTGGGGCGCTACACAAAATCTTATTCCTGTCAAGACTGAAGGTAAAAGATTGGGTCTTTGTGCCTCTTGGTCCCAGAGCAAAGTGCAAAGAAAGAAGGTATGTATTAGATCTTTCTGGCTCACAGGTGACAGAAACCCAGCTCAAACTAAGTTTCATTCAAAATGGAAATTGACTCCTTGTTTCAGTTAGCGAAGTGTCCCCAACAACAACAGACATGCAGCTAACATCTTTAATAGACAAGGGTTAGTCTTCCATGACAAGGAGCCCAGAGGAAGTCCATCCAAGGCTGGTGGAGGCACTCATGGAAGTCATTTTGGACTCTTGAACCTCATGCCCACCACTTCCTTCCTTCCTTAAGATTTTTATTTATTTGAGAGAGAGAGCAAGAGAGCACAAACAGGGAGAGGAAGAAGCAGACACCCCTCTGAGCAGGGAGGCTGACGCAGGGCTCAATCCCAGGACCCTGGGATCATGAACTGAGCTGAAGACCGATGCTTAACCGACTGAGCCACCCAGGCGCCCCTCATGCCCACCATTTTTAATGTGTGGCTTTCCTCCCCAGAAGCAAAATGGTGGGAAAAACAGAGAAGGGAAAAGGGCAGGGCTTTCTCTTTAGCAACTGTTGGCCTTTTTATCCTAAAGGAAACCACCCTAAGTACCACGGCTCTACCTGAGGTCACATTGTGAAGGAGGTTAAGAAAGCAAGAGTGGGAAGGGTAGGTTTCCTCAACCGACTGTCAGTACCTTTCATACTCTTACATGGGGAAAATCCAGGAGATGGTTTGCTTTTTTTCTTGGTTAGATCCAGAGGCTCAGATACCTCTGCTAAAGTGGTATCCAAATGGACCATAGAGATAGAAATCTGTTTCTATGTGTAGGTCACTTGAAGGGAGATAGTCTGATCATCTAAGTCAAATTCCCTCTTGAGGTGTGGTCAGTTGCTCAGAACCATGGCACACTTCTGTTTGCTTCACGTATGGATTGTGACAATCTTGTGTGGCCCTGTTCTTCCTGGACCTTCTAATTGCCTGTCTTTTCATTAGCTAAAGTAACATGTTTTCTTTCTTGGCACTAGAATAATGTATTCTCTCAATTATACAACTTTTTGGAATTTTTTTCATTAACTGCTTTCTAAGACCTGCTTACACAGCTGTCATCCTGAAATTTCTTTTCCTTTTATTCTGCTTTTTCTTAGATTCTGTATCTTCCTCTTAGACATATTTTTAATTGTGCTGGAGTGTATTTTGAAATCAGTTTTCAGAAAGAGTGCGGCAAGCATACTTTGAACTCATGCTTATCTGCCCTCATTCTTAATTGGTAATTTGGCTGGGTATGAAATACTGAGCTGAAAATAATTTTTCCTCAGCATATGAAAGGAATTTCTTTCTAGCAGCCAATGTTGCTAAGTCTTGTGCCTTCATACGGACTTTTCTTTGGGAGCTTAGAATGTTTTCTTCTTGATACTGTGAACTTCTGTGAGAATCTTTTTTCATGTATCCTGCTCAGTACCTGTGGGTTCTTCCCCTAGAAAGATTGTGTTTTTCAGCTCTTGGAAATCTTTTATTTCTTTCACTATTTCCTTTCCATGATTCTCCCCCCCCCCCAATTCAGTAGATTGATGTTAGATTTCCTGGACTAACTCTCATGTTACCTTATCACACTTTCTGTGTCTGCTGCCCGCCCCCCACCCCCGGGGCTGGTTTTCTGGGGATTTCATCACCCTTTTATTTGGCCCTTCTATCGAATTTTTAACTTCCAAAGTCAAATTTTAATTTCTGTATTCTTCTCCTTTTCATAATGCATTTGATGTATGTATTGTATGTTTTCTAATGTCTTTGACTATACTCAGACAACCCCTGCCCCCCATTCTCTCTGCTTCATGGATTACTGTCTCTTTTTTCTGGATCAGTTCTGTTTCGTACATGTCTTTTTCTTTTGTTCCTTTATTATTCCTCAAGTCTGTGATCCTTGGTTGCCTATCCATGTTCACAAACGAAGGACTAGGTGCTGGTTATAGGCAGCAGACTTCATCTCTGTCTTCTTCCAAACATCTGCCCGTGCTGACCTTTTCTCTCCTTGGCAGGCTGGCTGTGCCTGAAACTGAGCCCACGGTCTGTCCAAGAGTAGGTTTCAGTTTAGGGCGTATCAAGGTGGAGGCAGCAGGACATGTCAAGGTTCCCTCAGTGCCAGAGAAGAGGTGCCTGTGGAGGGGTGCCATCCCTCCTGGCAGATTATTTGCTTGTTTGGGAGAGCAGATGTCTGACTTCAGACCAGGGGACAATCCTGTCCTACCCTCTCAGGCTGAGGAAGGCTCAAGGTAGGCCCGCATTTTGCAGACTTGCTTCAGACTCTCCATTTCTACACTTCTGATCTCAGTTCCCACCAACTTCCAACAACACTCTCGATTTTACCTGCTTGTGTCCCAAGCTCTCCTCTGCTTTATTTCTCAATACACTCTCATCTCACTGATTAAAATGCTTAGCCCATGGATGTGTCCCTGTGGGTTCGAATGGGGAAATGTCTTCGTAATCTAGAAGCCCTGGGATACCACATTTTTAAAAACTTAGTCTATTTTTGAGAAAGCGATACTCCTACGGTGAAAACAAAATTCAGAAAGGGTAGAAGGAAGGTTGCCTGGGTGGCTCAGTCGTTAAGCGTCTGCCTTCGGCTCAGGGATTGAGCCCCACATCAGGCTCCCTGCTCTGATGGGAGCCTGCTTCTTCCTCTCCCACTGCCCCTGCTTGTGTTCCTTCTCTCGCTGGCTGTCTTTCTCTGTCAAATGAGTAAATAAAATCTTAAAAAAAAAAAAAAAAAAGGGTAGAAGGAGATGCAGGGGCAAGTAAGACATCCTCAAACCCGGATTTTCCATTCTCCAGGTCCCCCTTCTGGGAGCAGTTTCCTTCCCACTTCCAGAGGATTTATGATAAGTACACTGGAGAAAAATCACTTTGGTAGTTTTCTGTAGATAGGACCAGGGTTGGAGGGAGGCAGGAGGAGAGGGAAACTAGAGTCTGGGGATGCCCTAGTGACTGCAGTGGTCTAGGCGATGGGTGAGGGCCGCACCGAGGTTGCAGGATGGGAACGAGAGGCAGGGGCTTGTTGGTGCTGGCCACTGGTTTGGTGTTGGCAGGAAGTCAGGGATGGCTGGAGTAAATGGGGGCATAGAGAGTGATGAAGGAGAACAGGCCTCTTGGTTGACTTTTGTAGTGGATGAAGGGTGGGGTTTTATTTGCATTAACCCAGTGACTTTACAGAGAATCCGAATGCTTTCATTGTCCCCTAAGTCTATGAAACTTTAATAATTTGCTGTCTCTGCTCATGTTCTTATTCCTTTTCCACATTTCCTCAGGCCACTGGAGGGTTTCTGAAGGAATTTTAACAGTATCGTAGTCATTGAATATGTATTATTCCCTCTTCCTGTAGCGGACTGGGAACTCAACAACTAAGTCTAGCTCATGGGCGTATTTAGTTGGGCACAGTGTTTTGTTTTCAACTTGAGTTGACATTTAAAAAAATTGAGACCTCCCCCCAACCTGGATTTGTGGCCTCTCTTGAGAAAGAGGAAGATCTGGCTACACTGCAGTGGTCTTCCTCATGGTAGTAATGGGCTAAGTCTTCGTGCCTTCTCCACTTGGCCACAGCCCCTACTGCTCTGTGTCTGCATGTGAACTTGGCCCTGCCATCTTGACTCATTTAGTTACTCGCCAAACCCCTGCAGTCCTGCATTAGTCATCTTGGCTATAAAGATACAGCTGTAAAAGATTCCAGACTACCAGAGAAGCTGTCTGTAGCTTCAAGTCTCTTTTAGTACACTTTCTTGTATTTTTTTTTCCTCTAAGCACAAATGAATTGGGGTCATATGGAAACTTTAATCCTAAAAGTTGATATCTAACCTAGGGAATACCAATGTTTTTGTTTGAAAGGAAAAGAGTAGGCAGCACTGATTAAAAGGCCAGACTGACATAAATATTCCTGATGCTGTGGTTAGCACGTCTGCCATTCACAAAGGGAGTGAGCTGACAACTGGAATTCTCCGTCTGAAGTTCATAAGCTAAGAGATGGGATAACTTTATTTTCCTCAGGACAATAGTGATGTATTAACATGGAAGAAAGTGGAGGTGGATAAAATGGTTCTGAAGGTATTGTTGAAGCAGTACCCTAAGGAAGCCTTCTGGATAGAATCTCTGCCTCTTAAGTTGATAAAGAAAAGGTATAAATCCTTTGTTGCAGCATAATAGTTGGAAAGAACATTGTCACTTGAGATAGTTTATTGGAATGATGCGACTGAAATTTACCTCTTTTGTGGGAGCCATATTTCCCTAATACCATTGTAGGGAGTTCCCTTTGTGCGTGTGTAGGTCGACCTTGGACTAACCCCAAGATTTCCAGTCATCAGGACACAGGAAGTGGAGGGAGTAGTAGTACATATACTTGGAACCCAGCCCGTTAGAAAAAGTCACATACATTTTCCAGTGCTGGCCGTCTTTGTCTCCAGTTTTGAGTCACTCACTGAATACTTGGTCTGAATCCCCCATACCGCTTTCATAACCAGTTCCACGCACTTCTCAGGAATTGTGTGACATAACTTTGTGATTGATGTTAAGGTTCCAATAGCGAAGAACACGCGATCACAGAAAAGGTCTGGTAATCTAAGTAACTGATTTATTTATAACGTATGAGTCTCCCGTGTAAGAGGACAGACCTAGGGAGGCCGTGCGTGTACTGTGGTAGTGGGATAAATTGACCCAAGAGACGTGGGTTCCAGTCCCAGCTCTGTCTGTCTTGCTGTGTGACCTTTGAGCAAATTTTGTATCTCCTTTTCCTTTTTTATAAACTGAGGTGATTGAACTGCCTGACGGTCTTCCAGGTAGTGTTCCCATCTCTGACATTCATGCAGTCATTTCCTCTCAGTATCTGGGCTTGAGAGATTGAGAATCCTGGGGAGGGTGCTCCTTAGTGGTGGTCTGATCAGACACCTCGCAGGCCTCTTCCTCCCGGGCAGAATGTTCTGTGTCACGTCTGATGGTGGTGAGTCTTCATGACCACCTTCAGTCCTGCTGTATGCGGTGCACCTGGAAACACTGTGGGAAGCAAGCCTGGCTTTGTGGGGAGGCCACCTTCTCGGTCTGGGTTTCAGACTGCCAGGGAAGTTCTGTTCCTTCTAAATGTTTCTCTTACTGTTTGCTAGTGGTTTCTGAAATTGAGCAATATTTTCTTTGATCTTTCCCCTCCCGCCCCCCCCCCTTTTTTAAAGATTTTATTTATTTATGTGACAGAGAGACAGCCAGTGGGAGAGGGAACACAAGCAGGAGGAGTGGGAGAGGAAGAAGCAGGCTCCCAGCGGAGGAGCCTGATGTGGGGCTCAATCCCAGAACAATGGGATCACGCCCTGAGCCGAAGGCAGACGCTTCAAGACTGCGCCACCCAGGCGCCCCTCCCCTCCCGCCCTTCTTGAAGACTGTTTCGGAGTCGGAAGAGGCTAGTAACATGGCAAGTCTTAAATCGTAGAGGATTAGCTTGGTGGATGGCAACAGTGAGGGGTTGGGAGGTAGATGGGGATACCAGGATAAGGGACAGCGGGTCAGAGGGCCTCTGTCCCACTGGCCCGGTCCTGGTCGAGCCAGTGTGGAAGTGAGGAGACGCCTGCTGCCCTGCACAGCTCTGCTTTCTGCCCCTGCCGCCCGACAGTCCCAGGTGCCCTCTCCGTGCTCTGAGCACACAGACACACACACAAAGTGCCCGATCCCCCGAGCATGTTTGCACGGTGAGCCGGGAGGAAGGGAGAGAAGATACAAAGGAGAGGAAGTAGCTAATACAAGCAGAGCTGGATGAGGCTGGAAAGGATGGGGCTGCAGTGGCTCTAGTGTAAGGGTTTGTCAGCCGTGACAGGAAACCTTGTTATCACAGAAAGCTATGAAAGAAAAGCAGAGGATATGGTTCGGACACTGGGGAGAGGGGACCTTGAGGAATGGTTTATCTTGTGACTTGTCTTCAGCGAAGTGGGGAAGTCCTCCTGTCCTCATCTTTCTCAACCTCCTGCTCTTTCCGTATTTTATTTGGTTCTAAGTGGATCTTTATGTCGTTGAGATTGGCATTTGGAGGAGAATAGCTGTAAACAGCAGGGACTTGGCTCTGCTCTACATCCGCTAAGCATTCCCTTTCTGAATCTGCAGTGTGGTGGCTAATTGGGCATTTAAGCAAGGGAAGGGCTGCCGCATGTGCCCGGAGAACCAGAGTATGGTGCCGTGCTGTTCCTGGTGCAGAGAACCTGTCTATATTAGAACCTCCTGTGACCATGGGCGAGGAGGGTAGCAATAACTTTGCTATTCGGAACCCTCCTTGCTAAATGTGTTGGCCCAAGAAGGCTTGACCTATGTGCCTTTTAGCATTTAGAAAATCAGCAGTCTCAGTGTTAAGGAAATTCAGGAAGCAGCCAGATGATCTCTTACATACTGTCCTCCTATTTCTACTTCACCTGCATATAAAATTTAGATTTAGCTGGGCACTGAGGCATGGTCACATGCAATAAAACCAGGTAATGTACTTGATCTGATTCACATTCTGCTGTGTGACTCTGGTCTCTAGCTGCTTGTTGGAAGCAAGGAGATGACAGGCTGAGGGTAAGCCACTCTTTTGGGCTCCCGGCTTCATTGTAAATAAAGCAGAGCCCTTTGTTGACATGTAAAGAAGCCAAGAAAGGGAAGCTGGGTCTGTAGGGAAGCCTTGGCAAAGACCTCCTGTAACACAGAGCCTGAGAATCTCAGAATGCTAAGGCTGGAAATGTTATGTATCCGCAAAGTCTTAGCCATATTTTTACAGGTGAGAAAACTGAAGTCAAAAGTCCCGCTTTCGTCCAAGTCTACAGGGTGCCTGGCGGAGAAGAGCAGTGACTAAGGTGCACTGGAGGCTTCGGACTTGATAGTTTAATTAAGCTAGTACTTTATTAGCTTGTGTTCTGGAACATCTCAGTGCTTCATTTTCTGCAATACAGACAAAGAAAGAAGGAAAAGGAACTAGTAGGGTTCCCTTTGTTGGCCTGTTGTGGGGGCGGAGTTCATTAACATAGGCGAAAAGCTTAGCGGAGGCACCCTTTCCTGCTCAGCACCGGGAGCCGGAGCCGCGATCCTGTCAGAGCCCCAGTTTCCTGAGTCAGGGGCGCAGAGCCGCCTGTCACATCCCCTGCCTTTCAGATTTTGCTGACTTTATTGTTTCCTTACAGGTTATCAGTGGATCGTTCAAGTTCCCATATCTCCTTTTAGACCATTTTATTGCTTAACATCCGCTTTCTTAACTTTTTCTTCTTCTTCTTCTTTTTTTTTTTTTTAAAGATTTTATTTATTTATGTGACAGACAGCCAGTGAGAGAGGGAACACAGCAGGGGGAGTGGGAGAGGAAGAAGCAGGCTCCCAGCGGAGGAGCCTGATGTGGGACTCGATCCTGGAACGCCAGGATCACGCCCTGAGCCGAAGGCAGACGCTTTAACGACTGCGCTACCCAGGCGCCCCTAACTTTTTCTTCTAACACCCATGATCTTCTAGTCACCTCATCCGATGCATTTCTCTGTGTTCGTTGACTGTGATTCCTTGGACGTTTAATGATACTGATTTGTGAAGCTCCCGCTTGGCTTGCTCTTATGCTGTCTTCATTCTTTTTTTCCCCCTCTGTCTCCATTCTTAGCCTCCTCTTGAAGCTTTTCCCTCTCTGTCCCCTTTCCCGACTTTTCCTGCTTCTTACTGCTCCCTCACAATAGGGTGTACCCCAGGCTGAGCTCTGGAACTCCTTGGATTCCTCCTTCATCGTCAGGGGTTGGCTGTTACTTCTGTATGTTTCCCAATACTATAGTTCTGGTGTTTTTCCAGAGCCGTAGTTCAGCATCTCATCTCTGCCTTTTGGGTCTGTCTTCGTATGTGACCGCACCCTACCCGTGCTGCCACCTGTCAGGGTATCTCTGACCTCCTTCCCTCTGGTCATGGAGACCCTATCCTCCCATACCCGTGCGTGAAGATGTAGAGCTTTCTTTGATTCCTCCATCTCTTTTATCCTGCCCACATATGGGCCATATCCCATTGGCCATTCTCTGACTGTTCTTTCTTAGACCTATTTGTCCTCCTTCTCTTCACCGGCCCCACCACCTAACACCTGACCTGCTGGTCTCCTTGAAGACTTCCCTGATACCAGTCTTCTTCAGTCTTCTGCATTTCCAGAGCTGTTCTCCTTCAAATACTGCCTTGTATGCATCCCTTCTATTTCTACTAAAACTTCTATCTGTACCAGCAGAAATTTTTATTGGCTATTGGGTAAGGGAGGTTGAAATTCCTCAGCCTGTCACTGAAAGCTTTCTGTAGCTTTTCTACTTCCTTCTCATCCCTGTTCACATGGTTCTCTGTTTTCTGAAATAGGTCACAAGCCATTCCAATGTGTTTGTGTGCTAGGGATGGAACTGTAACCCCACCACCCTCCCCCACTTAGAATGCTCTCCGTGGCCCTCACCTGTGGTCTACTCTTTTTCCACCAAATGCCCCCCGTCGTCACAAGGCCTTCTTCATTTGCCCCTGCCCTGCCGTTGGCATAGGCTCCCTCTTCTGGATTCCTGTAGGACTTTTGCTAACCATATTATCACCTATGTTTTCGTGTATATCCCTGTCTTCTTCGGTAGTTGTAAACTGCTCCAGGGCAGTGATCGTGTCCTAAGAAGCTCAAGGGTGCAAGGGCACCTGGCTCTGGGGGTCCCAAACAGACCAGGTTTGGTCACTTGATGCTGACAAAATCCAAAGGCAGATGAGTGGTGGTGAAACAAGAAAGGAATTGATTTCAGTGAGACTGAAACCTGGTAGGTAGTGGACTTACATCAAATGCTGTCAACAAAGTGCTGAGAATACTTCCAGGTTTATTTAGGAAAATGTTGGACAAAGGTCTGTGGGTACATGCAAGTGTGTAATAAAAGTCAGGTTGATCATTATCTTGGGGTCAATCATACAGGGGCTTGTTGGCTCCGGGCAGTCATTACTGCCTGAGGGGGTAGTTTGGGTTCCCTTCCAGGGGATGCTTTGCCCACCAGGTCTTTTGCCTGAGTTAAGAGATGAACTGGAAAGAACTTAATCAATTAGAAAGTACAGACTGAGGCCAAAATAGAGGAAAAATCTTCTTTCAAGATTACATCTCCAGTGTCCAACACCTTCCTTTTCAACAAATGATTTGGGGACAACGGTAGAAAGACTAGGCTCCATACTGGACTGAACAATGAACGGAGTGAGGGAAACTGTGCTAGGATCTCACTTGGGCTTCTAAAAGTCACCAAACACCTTACCATGTCTCCTGAGCTCTTTCGGGCTCCGTTTTTGCATACTTCAATATGAAGGGAGCAGCGGTCATTTCTCAGGTCCTAAGCCTAATGTTATGTGAATGGCTCCAGTGATAGGATTTGGAAACAATGTCTGCGTTGCAGCCTTTCCATCCCCGTTATGAGTAAGCGGGGAGTAGAGTGGTTTACAAACCCAGTATATAACTGAATAAAGACAATAGAGAGAGTTCCAAAATAAAGTGGAAGGATTTTTCCTTACAATCGTGGAAGTGATGAGACAACTTTCAGAAAATAATGAAAAGCCTAACTGGAGACAGAAGACAGTATCTCCTCTTAGGACTCATTTACTTGGCTCTCAGCCTCTGTCTGTGTCCTAAATAGGGTTAGCCGCCTCTTCTTTCCATTCCTCTGAATTCCTGGTTGAATTGGCAATAGCAGGCACTTACCAAACCATTAACTTGGTCTTCCTGTTCTGAAAACTAAATCCACCCTTCTTCCCTGCCCCACCCCTCAATCTGGAAGACATAATCTGAATTCCTTTTTGTTCCACAATACATCACTGCTTTTCTTTCTACTTCTCTTTCCCCTTTATATCCTTCTTCCTCTAAATGAAGATGAGACTACTTTTCACAAGAAATTGCCCTTGGAAGAATGAACTGACTTCCCATTTACCGATTAAAAAAAAAAAATCAATGGGTAGGGATCTCACTATACTAAATTTCTAACTAGGGGCAAGCAAGTAGAAGCATTTTTAACTGTCTCTGGAACTCTAAAACTTCTAGAATCTGAGCTGTTTGGGATAGTCTTGAAATTCTGGCTCAATGCACTTTCCTACCATTGTTAATCAAATTCTCTTCTAATATAAACCATCTTTGATAACTGAATCCAAATGTTTCTCTTTTCTCCCAAAACTTCATTCTTTTTGCTCCCCATCTTACCCTTGGGGAATATGTTTGGTTAGGGCCTTATCCCAAAGCCTTTTTATAATGAGATCTTTTTCTAAAACCTCTGAAGTAACACTGTTCTCCTTGGCCTCAGTGTCATTGTGAAGCCCAGACTTCCAGACATTTTCTGATCCCATTAGATGTTGATTACATTGTTGGTCTTTACTCCTGGTGACTTTTTTTTTTTTTTTTTTCCCTCTTTCTAAGTGGCAGTTGCTGTGATTGAATGAGTTTTAAATTGTCTCAGTAGGAGTTCTTTATGGCTTGGATCCCTTCGGATTTTCCGTCATTTAGAGCTGGGGGATGAAAATAAAACTCTGAGGTTGGGTCAAACATGTGTTCCTGAAACTGAGAAGCTGTACCCCCTGGGAAGTTTGCCTGGCCGGAGCACAGCTTCAACATTAATCACTAGGAGTTTTGTTTCTTACGCTGGATTCCAAACCAACTATTATCCTGGTGGTACATGTCTTGTTGGCCTTGTGTCATTGGTTGCTCCAGAAATACTGTGGCAAGGGCTGAATTCAACCCTGCTAACCCTTTTCTCTGACTACTTAGATCGCCGATGGCTTCAGCACATTTAAGTTAATTAACTTAAAATGCTCAAT
Organism: Ursus maritimus; assembly: GCF_017311325.1. Classification (NCBI taxonomy): domain Eukaryota; kingdom Metazoa; phylum Chordata; class Mammalia; order Carnivora; family Ursidae; genus Ursus; species Ursus maritimus. Next base: position 191,064 of record NW_024426663.1, read on the forward strand.
TGGGTGAAAAACATCAGACAATTTGGAGGACACAAAAGAGAGAATGTGAGAGATTTCTTTGGTTTGCTCTTCATTGATCTTTGGGTTCAAACTCTGGGGGGGAAGAAAAATTTATGTCCTTTGCAGAAGCAAGAGCTACCCAGTGACTTAATCTAACAGGTTTGTGTGATTATTATTTTTTTAACCCACGTTGACTAATGGATACTAAATTTTGCATACCTGTGGGCAACGTTGCTAGTTGAACAACCATGGAGAAACTCAGGTTTTATCTAGTAAATTTATTGTCACAGTGGACTTACATTTCATATATATTGGGGGAGTGTTCTAATAAGAACTTATAGATGTGGTGTTTGGAGGATAGGAGTAAAGTGAAACATTGTTTTCTTAATTACTTTAGGGAGGCACTTCTTCGCATTGCTGTCTTTGCTATCAGCCTCCCAGAGTAGAACTCCGTAAAGTCGCTCAGTGACATCACTTCTTCATCGGGGGAGTGGGTTTGGATTTGGACTAACTTTGTTTCCTTCCTTTTGGAGTCTGACATTTCATCTTTCAGATTAAGTAAATTCTCAGACACAAGAGATACTCCTAGTAGCCAAATACATGTTATTTAAGGGTTTTTTTCTTTTCTTAAACCGAGATGACTAAAGTTTCATACTGCGTAGGCTGAACGTCAGAGCAGATGTTAAACACATTCTCCCTACAGTTCTGGAGATTGTATCAAGTATTCCATAACTTGGAGTATTTCTTCTATTTACTCAGAGCATAACTATTGGAAGATAAAAATATATCGTGGTTGTTTCTACTGGCTTTAATATTTGTCTACTTACAGATTACTTAACTGTGGGTATTTTGTATATTTACATTTCATTGAAATGTAATATCTGTAACTGAGACCACAGTTATGTTACAGACACAATTTGGGGGTGACAGAAGCATGTTCCCATTTAGAAATCTGTTTATTACATAAGCCAAATCTGTCAGAATCAATTATTTAGATTTAGATAATTTTGATATTTCCGTATATACTACACAAGGAAATATCTGAATCAGATTTTTGTATGTTTACTTTGCCCGTTCTGTGGAATCGGATCCCGTTACCTGTGTCCTGCTGCTGGGCATTTAGTCTTCTGACCCACTGTGTGGCATCATGCTTAGCATTCAGATGTGGGTCAAGCTGAGTGTTGGATGGCTGGGAGAACAGAGGATGCTGTAGCAGAGCCTGGAGCAAGGAGAGGAGGTAGGGAAATGCTGAATGTATTGAGAAATACCATAGTGCTAGCCGCCTGCGGTGTGGGGCAAGTGGAAGGTGTCACTGAAAGCTGGGCCAGAGAGCCATGAGTCCCATTGCTAAGGCCTTGAATGCCCAGCTGGGTTGGTAATTTAGTTTAGGAGTCAAAGGGAGCCAATGGTAGTTTTTAAACATGAAGAAAGGTGAAAACAGTAGGTGTGGCCAATACTCCTGAATTACTTTCCATAAGTCAAGTGCTGGCTTTCGTGAGTGTTCTATATCTGCTAAAGCTTTGCTGGCATGTGAATTAATGTCTGTTTTTAACCTCCCATTTATAGGTGTTGATGATTCATTACTAGAGAAGGGTTGGTGTAACTGCGATAAAATTCTAGATCATGCCATTACTTGATACCATCCTATTAAAAAAAATAAAAACATGGTTATAGACAGCCATTTCTAAACCTGGGGCTTCTGGAATATATTGATTGCAAGATGTGGGATGCAAAGGGCATGGTTGTTAGTTGCAGGATTCAGTAGATCACTTGGCTGGATGTTTTGGCTTAAATGCTTTATACAATAGGTAATTCACTAGAAACAGAATAGTCTCTCTACATGGCGCCTCAGTGTGAACTGGAGTGATTTGATGATCCTCGTCTGAATGGAGAGTGGAAGCTCTCGCTACCACTCATTCTTCTAACCTGGTGATGTTTGCTTGTTTCGCCTGACCCTTATTATCGTGAAGTCACAGCTTCACTTTCTCAATTTCCACAGCACCGTTCTCTGTTGCTTTTGGTGAGATTGGAGAGGATGGCTTTCTGAGCAGCAAAAGTGGGAAACATACAATTCTTCATCCTGCACAATCTTGAGCCGTGTCCGTCTGGTTACACTCTTTGGTCCTGTTCTGCCCTGCTCGCCACCCTCTTGAAGTGTAATGCCTGTAAATTACGCGGGCTGGGTCCAGCTGGGCAGTGCTGGTGCACAGAAGCTTGCCCGGCGGCTTGGCCATTCTACTTGTCCTGTCGCCATCTAGGATTGTATCAGTGTTTTGGGCAACCGTTTCGTAGAAGAGGCACCGAATGCGTAGGAAACTCAGATTCTTGAGGTTATGTGTTTAAGATTTCTTAATTTACCCTTATTCATTCAAATCTCTCTCTCTTTGTGTAGCTTTTTAAAAATAGAAATATAAGACGATTTTTGATCCAGTCAATTTTGTCCTTATTCTGCCTATCATTTCAAATTCTGTTTGGATGGCATCCCTTTTCTGTCAGCTTAGGTTGGCTGTCCCAGCTAGCGTGGTGTCATCTAAAGTTTGAGAACCATACCACTGATATAATTATCAATAACTCGAGTAAGTGTCAGATCACCCCGAATGGGTGCCTTGTAGCATACCACAGGAGGCCTCTCCTCCCCCAAGTTTGATCTTTCAGCCTGGCCATCTCTTGACACAAGGAACTTAAACGAGCTCCTGAGAGAATTGAATACCTTGCTGAAGCCAAGAATATTGTGAATGAATCCAGGCATTACCAGGCATGTCGGTCTGCTGCCAGAGATGGTTATGGTGGGGGATTTGGTTAGCAGCGGTAGGGGAAGGTGTGTAAGGGGTCATGGAAAAAACGGAAAGTGTGGTTTATGGGAGGGAGCGAGCTCTCATTTTATACTTTATTACTAGATTTGGTTTCTCATTTCTGTTGGAGTAATTCCTCAAATGTATGGTGCTCTTGGTCATTGGCGCTTGTTTAAAAGAATTTGAAAAATCTGACTGGAGGCTCTGTGGTAGAGTAGGGTGGTCTGACCGACAGGTGGGTTTTGGAGCCAACTGAATGGCCATACAGTAACTGGAGGTCTTGTCTGAGTTTTTCCAGAGAAGACACCTGTTCTCCTACTTTGGGGGTATCTATCTGGCTTCTGACATTTAGAGGAACAAAACTTAGGAGAAGGAAAGGAGCAATTGAGCCCCATGGCCCAGAATGCATATTTTTATTTGATGCCTTTTCTTTCCCCCGATTCCAAGCCTTACTCGTGTTGCCTGTAATTGCCTGAGGTCTGCAGTTGTCATACTTTACGTTGTCCAGGGCTATCTTGTTGAGGGAAGCTGGTCGAGGTGAGAAGATACCACGCCTATACCTATGAGGGGTTAAGGTAGAGAGGGACCTGGGGGTCCAACCTCTAAGTAAACTTTCAGTCTCTAAGTTTCCAGTGTCCTGTCTGAACTTCTGTCCTCTATGGTACACTGTGTCTCCAAACGTGAGCCTCTTTGGGTTTCTGTGATGGCGGATTATTCCTGGTATCTCCTCTACAGGTTCTTCAGGCTGTAGCAGAGTTGAGGAAGTTCGGTCCGGCATTGCTCTGTCTGCTTTGCCTTCCCAAAATTTGTTGAAATTAGTCTTCTGCTATTTTCCTTCCTATTCTCTTGCCCTCATCTATTTCATATATACATCATAAATATATTTTAAATATATAATACACATAACTTAAATATGTAGTATATAAGAATATAATACACAAATATATATAAATAATATATAAATATATATAAACTAAAATATATGTACATTTTGCTTTGCCATCGTTTAGGTGGTTTCAGAAAGGAAAGGTGAATAGTGTGTGGTCAATCGGCTACATTTAACCAGAGGGCCTATATTATCACACCAAGAAGACCAGACTGGAAGTTGGTTGAGTTTTCATCTAGTTCTATCAATATGTCCTATAACTCACCCTATTACTATGAGATTGAAGATATTTCTAAATGACCTACCGATGTTTCTCCGTTTCTGATTTAACCAACTTAGAGAGCAGCCAAAGAACACGGCAATACATTGGTGCTGGTGTCCTACAGGCTGCGTGACGGCCTGGAAGAGCAGTGCTACGGGACTAGACGGGATGTCCTCTCACCTGACTCTGTGGCACTCTGAGTTTGGTTACTACCCACTGTAGGACCCAGTTCCTTATTTTGTGAATAAAGGGTCTGGTCCTCAAGGTGACTTTTAGGGTAAATAGCCTGTGATTCTCTGTGCACATGGCTGAAGGAGAGGGTGGTTTGTGTGGAAGCTGTGTACCTCTCACTTACGGGGTCTTTACTGTGGACCCAGAGACTCAAGCCCAGAGGAGCTGAAATCCCTGTAAGATGTCATGGCCTCATCTGTGAAGTGGAGCAGGGGGACCCGCTGTGGTTCCCAGCTCTTCTCATCCTGAGGCTTTAGTTTCTGGAGCACATTCCTGTTGGCTATAACGCAAACTCCCATCTGCTCTTCTGTGGCAGCTGGTGTGTTAACTGTGTGAGTGGAATCACCCAGTTTGCTGTCTGTTGAGTATAGGCTAGAGGGCTGGAAACTCTGTTACAGTCAGCTTTATGCTTTCTGAGGAAGGTCAATGTGATATGAGCGCAATCTCCATTGAAACTCCTCCTGTAAATAGGTCTGCTGAACTATTAGATAAGCCATTCTAGGGAGGAGGGTAGATTGAGTGTGTGTGTGTGTGTGTGTGTGTGTGTGTGTGTGTGTATTTTTTAAAGATTTTGTTTGTTTATTTGAGAGAGAGAGCATGAGTGTACAAGCAGCGGGGGAGGGACAGAGGCAGAGGAGAAGCAGACTCCCCGCTGAGCAGGGAGCCTGACATGGGGCTCAATCCCAGGATTGTGACCTGAGCCTAAGGCAGACGCCTCACCAACTGAGCCACGCAGGTGCCCCGGATTGAGTATAGTTAAACTATATAAACTAGAGAGTGGAATCCATGGATCATGTTATAGACTTATATCCTGTTGAGTTGAAAGATCTGGACATATTTGTGCCGATAACCTAATAAAGACGCATCTGTTATAGGCAGTGCGGTTCGGTATGGTATAAATTCCAGGTTTATCCCAGTGAGAAGTTTAGAAACCTTTTCCAAATGGCCTGAAAACAACAATAAATAAAATTGGCTTACAGAACTTGCAGGTGCAGGAGTGACTTGGTCCATAGCTAGATCCCGAGGCCAGGTATTCACGCCTCACTCTCCATTTTAGTTGTGCTTGTGCATTTTGACCTCAGGGAGGACTTACTTGGACCAGTTCCAAACCCAGGCCAGTCACTATGCTGGGGAGAGGGTATTAGGACTGTTCTTTATCAGGCCACAGACCTCTGGCCACCACACGCAGGGGAGAGGAGCTTGTCCCCAAAGGACCACGGTGGGTAATAAGAGCTCCCCACCCTGCTGGATCATTCATGGAAAATACAGCCGCTTGTGAAGATTTAATTGAAAGAACAGGAACCAGAAAGGAGCAGGACTTAGATTTTTGAAAGTAGGAAGGAGCCTTTGGAGGGTACAAATGATCTGTGAGTGCTCTGATGAGACTTGTGTCTTAGGCTGGATCTGGGCCCTTTGTGGAGAACCATCACTTACAAGGAGTTGGAAATAGAAGAGCAGGTAATGATCAGAAACTGGTAGCACCTGGTGCAGAACCAGGACTCTGTCTTTCTCCGTGTTTGTGTTTGACCCAGAGAGGAGTTGGCAGTTCCTTGTGGGAAATCTGACAAATGAGAAGTGTGTGTGTGTGACAAATGAGCATATCCACCACGGTCGGCTACGATAAGCATCCCAGATCTGGGCTCCATCCGCACAAGCCCTTTCCTCCTGGAGAGTTTGCCACCAACGTGCTGCACTTGGACAGATCAGACCTTAAGTCCCCACCCCCATCTTGACTTTACAGCTGAAGGCCTTTCTCGTTGTGGTTGAGTCCACATATCTGCATCCTGCTCCCTAGGACTCATGTATGCGTTTCAGCACATACATCGGTTAAACCCCTGAAAGTGTATGAGAAGGCCCATTCCACTTACTGGATTAATAGGGGGCTAAACTGAAGGAGATGAAGAACCACTGCTTTCTGAGAGCGCCCCCCACAGGAATGAAGTAGCTGTTTCCTCTCAGAGCCTCTGTCCCGGCATCCCGAACCCCATTGCACAGGTTATTTCTGAGGGAGACCCGCGGTGTGATGGGATGTTCCAATGACAGATTTATTCGTGGGACTGTCTGGGTTAGAACATGGAACATGTTTTTACAAAAAGTTCTTGTTATCAATATGATAGCACACATGAGGAATGCTGGTGTTACTGTATAAGCGAATGGTCTCCAAACCTTTCTGCTTAAAAGTAAGAAGTTAGAGCTTTTACAGCTTGTACTGCCAATTTCTATATATTTAGAAATTACTTTTCCTACTGTATTAAGGTTAGGTACCCTGTAAAACAAACTAGGTTGATTAAGCATCTGCCTTTGGCTCAGGTCATGATCTCAGGGTCCTGAGATCCAGCCCTGCAACGGGCTCTTTGCTCAGCGGAGGGTGGGTGGGGGTCTGTTTCTCCCTCTCCCTCTGCCTCTCCCCTCCGCTTGTGCTCTTGCTCTCTCTCAAATGAATAATGAATAAATAAAATAAATAAATCTTCAAAAAATACTTAAAAAATTTTTAAAAAATTAAAAAAAAAAACTGCGTGGATTAGATTTTGCAGAGTACACTGGAAATATGCCCCAACCCCTTTCCTGTACTATTTCCCTAGAAAATGTGCATTTTTTCCCAATTATTTTAAAGATTTTATTTATTTGAGACACACACACACACACACACACACCCACCCACCCACAAGCCTGGGGAGAGGCAGAGGGAGAAGCAGGCTCCCCACTGAACAGGGAGACCAGCGCGGGGCTCGATCCCAGAACCCCGGGATCCTGACCTGAGACGAAGGCAGATGCTTAACTGAGCCACCCAGACACCCCTCAATTTTTTTTAATGAAGTGTAATTAACATACAATGTTATTTTAGTTTCAGGTGTACAGCCTGTTGATTCGACAGTTGTATGCATTATTCAGTGCTCACCGCAAGTGTAGTCACCATCTGTCACCACACATTGTTACAATATTGCTCACTATATTCCCTATGCTGTACTTTGCATCCCTGTGACTTACTCATTTTATGACTGGAAGTTTGTATCTCCTAATCCTCCTCACCTATTTTTGCCCATCCCCCCCACCTCCCCTGCAACTACCAGTTTGCTCTCTGTATTTAAGAATCTGTTTGCCTTTGTTTTTTGCTCATTTATTTTGGTTTTTAGATTCCACATGTAAATGAAATCATATGGTATTTGTCTTTCTTTGACTTAGTTCACTTGACATAATACCCTGTAAGTCTCCAATGGTAAGATCTCCTTCTTTTTTATGGCTAATCCTGTGTGTGTGTGTGTGTACACATGTCACATCTTCTTTATCCATTCATCTATTGATGGACCCTTGGGCTGCTTCCATATCTTTGCTATTGTGAATAATGCTGCAATAAACACAGGGGAGCGTCTGTCTTTTCAAATTAGTGTTTTTGTTTTCTTTGGGTAAATATCCAGTAGTGGAATTGCTGGATCATATGGTAGTTCTATTTTTAATTTTTTGAGGCTTCTCCATACCGTTTTCCACAGTGGTTGCACTAGTATACATTCCTACTAAGAGTACACGAGAGTTCCTTTTTCTCCACATCCTTGCCAACACTTGTTCTTTTTGTTTGTTTGTTTTTTGTTTGTTTTTTTTGATATTAGCCATTCTTTTTTTTTTAATTTCTTTAATTATGATATGTTAGTCACCATACATGGTATTAGCCATTCTGACAGGTGTAAGGTGGTGATATCTCATTGTGGATTTGATTTGCATTTCCCTGATGATGAGTGCTGTTGAGGATCTTTCATGTGCCTTTTGGCCATCTGTCTTCTTTGGAAAAGTGTCTGTTCAAGTTCTCTGCCTGTCTTTAATCAGATTATTATTTTGGTGTTGAGTTATAAATGTTATTTTATATTTTGGATATTAAACTCTTATTGGATATGTCATTTTGCAAATATCTTCTCCCATTCAGTAGGTTGCCTTTTGGTTTTGTTGATGGTTTCCTTCACTGTGCAGAAGCTTTTTGTTTTGATGTAGTCCCAATAGTTTATTTTTGCTTTTGTTTCCCTTGCTTCAGGAGACATATTCATAAATATGTTGCTAAGGGTGATATCCAAGGTATTATTGCCCATGTTTTCTTTTAGGAATCTTACAGTTTCAAGCCCTCACATTTAGGTCTTTAATCCATTTTGAGTTTATTTTTGTGTATGGTGTAAGAAAGTGGTCCTGTTTCATTGCATGTAGCTGTCTAGTTTTCCCAGGACCATTTACTTAAACTGATTGGCTTTTCCTCATTGTACATTCTTGCCTCCTTTACATAGATTGACAGTATAGATATGGGTTTATTTTTGGGCCCTTGGAAAATGTTTTAAGTTCTAAACAACCATTTTAGCAAAAATGGGAGTTATAACTTTGTTACACATTTGAGACCCCAAGTATTTTCCTGCTGCCATACTGTATCACCTTGAGACTCTGGGGCAAAACGTGGTAAGGATGGGATTGCGTCCTCACTACATCCCGTTGGGGTGTGGGAACGCAAACATGAATCCCCTGAGTTCTTCAAGGTGCTGACAGTTTATTCTAATCTTCTGGCTGTTTGTACTTTCGTCTCTGAGATTTAACATTCTTTGTTTTCAAAGTAAAAACAAACCACCACCAGAAAATCTTAAAGTTGGGAGAAATCGGTGAGCAAAATTTATTTTACCTTAAATTACTGGGTAGTTTTAACAGCTTTAGTGAAGAGTTTTTGAGAAGAGAGAATAACATGCAAGACTTGGCTTCTTGTGTGGTACCATGTTTAACTGCCAAATAGAAAAACAGGAAATAGGGAAAAAAAAAAAAAAAAACAAACCTAGAATGAAATCTACAAAATGCTAACAATTAGTTATGGATAGTAATATCGTAGGTGGCTTTTTTCTCTGTTTCCCAGTTTTCAGTGATAAAATCGCTTTATTTACAAAACAGAAAAAATGTTCCAGATGTTATTGCCATTCTAAAAATGCCAAAAACGCGTCAGCCTGATTTCAGAATGTGCACACCAACAGGTGGTGATAGGCACAGTAACGTAAGTTGATGTTTTACAAGATTTTGTATTCTAAGCTACCCAGGTGCCTCTAACCCCAAAGCTTTGTGATCCTCGCAGTGCCTCCTTTCTGAATTGAAGTGGCTGTGAGGCTGAGTGTGTGTTGCTGCTGTTGCTGTGGCTGCGTCTTGCACCAGGTGGGAAACCGAGTGTGGCTGCGTTCTTGATGTCTGTCTGATACTAGTCTTAACAGCCAGGAATATCGGAACTCTCCAGTATTGTGGAAGGAGGGAAAACCCACAAGGCACACTTGCTTCCTTCTCTGAATTCCTACTTCAGTTTTTGCCTTCCCTCTCCGTATCATACTCAATTCATGGAAATTATTTTTCTGCTTTTGCTGAAAAAATAATTCAATTTTGATACTTCAAGCATGAGATGACCCTGATTGTTTTTCACTGCTCTTACCTTGGAAGAAATTAAACCATCAGCAATATTTTGCATCCAGCCAACACACATCAAAACTCCTGTCTGTGTTTTGCTTTGTGAGCCTTGGAAATTTTGGAATCAGTTAGAAATTACAGTAGAGCTGAGACTGATCAATGAGGAAGCCCAGTTTTATTGTACAAAACACAATCTCTCTCAAAGCCCGTGTGTGCTCCAGTGCTTTCTCTAAAACACACCTCGCTCTTACTCCCTCACTTGTTTTAGACCTGAGGCCTCTGTGTTTTCCCCTCTGGCTCCTTGGTGGACAGCTGTCATTTTAAAGTAAATGACCCTTCTGTAGATTTGAACTTTACTTGGATTTTCCTTGGCATAAATAAGATTAGGTAATTTTATGACCACCTAATCCTAGAGGCACCAGTTTTCCTAGTTTGCAATTTTATTATTGGGCTTCTCCAGAAAAATATTGTAAGAACATTAAGATAAACGAGCTGTAGAAGCAGTTGGCAGTCGCTTTCCGTGGGGCACGCCCGTTTATTTCCCGTCACGTGGTGCGTGATGTCGATGAAATCACATTAAAATATCTTTGAGCTATGACACTGAGACATAATGGCCCAAACTGTACCCACTAAAAGACAGGAATAAAATGTATCCATTTTCACCTCCATGATCTCAGCAGTGTATTTATACCAGTTAAATATTTAACTTAAATCTAAACTGTGTTTCATGGTTACTATCAAGCAGCAAGAGGCTAGTGAATTGTATATGCCAAGATTTGTTCCCCGAAGGCGTATACATTTCTGACTTTTCTTTGAACAGACAAGTTCAGTCAATTAGCAAGTATTTATTGAATATCTTGAGGGCTCTCAGTACGTTAGAATCCCCTTTTACCACTCTCCTTTCCAGTTTTTAAAAAATGTCAGAGTGAGTACAACTTAACCTGAGGGTCTAATTTCTTTTCTTTCTCTCTCCCCTTTGCTGTATTATTTTTTATTGAAGTGTAGTGAACACACTGTTACATTAGTTTCAGGTGTACAACACAGTGACTCAACAACTGTTACACTATGCTCACTGCAAGTGTAGCTGCCAGCTGTCTGACGAGTCTGTCTGCCATCAGCAGTTCTAGGATTTGTTGAAATTTGCAATCCAGACTATTAGTGTCCTTCTCGGTTTATGCGATAAATGTAGTAGTGTCATTTCAAACCTGAAGTCAAGTATACCTCACCTACTCACTGCCATCTTGTGTCCTCTTGGGGGGCATGGCTTAGTTGCTCGGATCAGAGAAATCTGAGAAGGGGATACCGCAGCCAGCGTCTTGTCCTATTACGGAATTTCCACCTTGGAGGCACTCAAGGGTCTGACACGAACATGGGGAACCCAGCCTACGTTAGGGTTAGGAAACCAAGGACATGGTAGCAGCAGCATCACCAAAGCTGCCTTGGTCTTCTGGACTCCCAAGAAGGGTGGCAGACCCTGACAGTCTCATGGTTCTCAAAATTAGGCAAATTAGAACGTTCAGATTCTAGTTATTTCTACTTCTGCAAAGTTGGAGCTGTAGAGCTGGATGTAATGAAGTAAAAGGGTGTCCCCTCAAAATGGTTTTGTTTTCTGGAGAAAGGGAAGTTCTGTAAGTTGGTTTTGTTTTTGTTTTTGTTTTTTTAAAAATCAAAATGGTGTTTCTGCAGAAGAAATCATGCCCAAAGAAACTTCCTTAGCCCTCTAATGAAGATGTGCTTCCCCGAGCTCTAAATCTCCTTGTGTAGTTCGGTGGTGGAAGGGATCTTTGTGGAGCAGGAGAGTGTTCCCCAGGCACGCTGCCCTCAAGTGACATAATAGTTAAATCCACATCCACCATTTTATTATAACCCCCCCTTTAAGTGTAATTGGATCTTCTTAATTCTCACATGCTAAATTCCATTTAAATATACTTTCTCTGTGGCTCATTTACTTTTCTCATATTAAGTGGGTTAGAGAAACTAATCCGGTTGCACAGCTGAATCAGATTAAATTTATTTGGGAATTTCTTTTGGGAAGGAACATGGCGTGTGTATGTTTGGCTATTGGAATCTAATAAGGAAACCAGTGTTTTTATTTAGAGGAAAATTCTTCTTTGATTCATTTCACATGTCTACTGAAATCCCACTTTTAGAGAACCCAAGATGTGAAGGGAGAAGAAAGATGGGAGTTTCGTGTCGTTGCCTGTATTGATATATTTTTAAATCAAGACCATTTTTATTGTGGAACAATTTAGAGTTTACATGGCACCTTTCATTCTAGGCAGGTCCTTGAGCAGAGTCACCTCGCCTCTAAAGTTAGAGAAAATCTGTCGTGCACGGCCCGGGAGAAGCAGAAGTATTGTTGGTAAGGCAGCTGGAAGTTAGCCAGACACTGAGGTTGCATCTAAATCTGCGGTGGGGAGCTCAAGAATCCTGACTAAGTGGATCAGGACTCTGGTTTTATCTCCTCTTGAGACATTTATGTCTCCTTCATGTATCTTTGGGCTGAATCGCTAGAACCCAAGAGCTGGTCGTTCTGTGAGGAACCTGGAGCTGGTTTTTGCAGCTGGGGTTTTATTTGGAGTCTGCATATCCGGGATCCATGAAGAAGTCTAGTATTATGTACGAGGCTGGGTGGGGCGGTGAGTTTCCTTGAGGAAATGGGCAGGAAGAAGAGTACTATTTTAACTGGTTGTTTTCTATATATAATATTTCTGCTCAGTATTGCTTTCTATTTTTCTGTCTTTTTGAAGGAAAATAGTAAGCTAGGAGTTGAGATAGAGACCTTTTCTTCAGGGATTTTGGTTTTGTAGAAAGCCTGCATTAGGGGGACCTGTCTGGCGTCCTAAAGCATAATACGGTCCCACGGTATATTCCTCTACCCCGATCTGATGCAGAGTGCTTCTAGTCACATTGCACGAAGGAAGAAATTGGTAAGCTTACTTGCATTTTATTATTAAGGGTCGCTCTCAGAGGCCTCCTCTTCTTGGTGGGTTCGTAACCCTTGATTTTATCCAAATATATATTTATATGAGATTTTGGACTTTTTCTAGTAATGTGAGTCAGGCTGGTGAATTCATCTCATGTATGCGAAATGTTGAAGGTGACCATGGATCAAAGTAACAGCTTTTTTTAAAAGCAATTTTCAATATGATGGCAGTATATCTAATAGGTCTCTATGCATTTAAATGTCTTTTCCTCATCAAAACAATGATTAGGCAATTTCATTTTCACGAACTATAAGAATGTTCCTGAAAGTAGGTCAGCACCACTAAATTCAGTTAGTCAACAAATACTGAGTGCCTGTTATTCCTTCCAGCACTGGTAAGAGTGGATTTTTACATTTACACTGTATGTCCAGTGTACACTGTTGTTAGGCCAAGTGGCTCAGGACATCTCCTCCACTCTTGATGGTAGAATGTGGAAGAATTTATTCTCCAGCACATACTCTTTTGTCTCTCTCTCCTTTTTTTCCCCCAGGGTCTCCCCATCCTGTGAATTCTCTTCAATCTGGGAGCAAGGTTTGACCAGATGAGCAGAGTTGGTTCTGACAATCAAGGTCCTCCTGGGCCATCTGTTAGTGCAACAAATTTCATAGTAGCTAGGGTTGAATATTATTTGTAATCTAGGGATTTGGGGCAGCTAAATATATCTTAGGTGACTTGGGATGGATTTGGATCTAATTCTAATTCTAAATGTTGATTTGATGGTAAATGTTTGAGCCTTTCCACCCCAAAGTGGCAGACGTGCTGTTAACATCTGGCTGGAATGGGGGTAGGGAGACTGGAGGGAGGGAGAGAGAATGCACACACATACAAGTTAGCATCACCTCAAAACTATAAACCACAGAGAAATGGGAGTTTTGAGCCTATTCTAAATCCCCGGATGGTCTCTTGGAGCAGTAAAAGAATTGTCACACCTGGAGTTTCAGACTGACAAGTGCAGGAGACTTCACTGCATTCATATTTGTGTTTGGAGCCAGTAGCATGATTACTTTGGTCACTTTTTCCTAAATTCATCCCTTAAGGTATTTCTTAGTTGGAGCCATTGAGGAGCATTTGGGATCTAAGTTCAATGACTTAAGATATTTACAGGAAAACATCAAAACTCTTTTGGTCCCCCCTGCCCCGAATATGGGTATTTTCAGCCTTTACAACTCCCTATGGTACCTTGCTGTGTAAATAAATATTCCATCTGGCCTCCAAACTATGTTTCAGAGGAGCCTGTTTCCTTTGCTTTAATAGTTTCAGATAAAGTACATGGGCCTATACCACCCATTTACTCTCTTGTAAAATTTCGTTCCATTAGTATTAGTGCTAGTCAAGTTTACGGAGTAGTTACTGCATGCTGGATGCTTTGCTAAGCACTCTGCTTGTGTGACCTGATCCAACCCTGTGACAAGCTTCTGTGGTAGGTATAGAGGTGTATTTACTGTGCAGCTGTCCCTCACTTGCACGGCTACTTCGAGAGTTCTGGAAGAGCCTAGCTGTGGGGTCGTACAATGCTACTTCTTTGCAAATGACTACTCATTATAAACTTCAGCACCTCAAAACCTGGTTCTGTTCTGGGTAGATGTTTTAATGATCTACATTTTATAGTTGAGAAGACAGAAGTGAGGAAACCTGCCCCAGGGTCACATAGTAAGTGGGAGAACCAGGCTTAAAACCTGAGCTGTTGGGCTCCAAGCCCCAAACCACTCTGCGCACGGATAATCTGCATTTTTCTGAAGATCTGTCTGAACGTTCTGCCTCATGTAAAAGTTAAACATTAATTATGCTTAATTAGGATCTAGATTCTTATTAGTGTTCAAATGGGTCCTTTTTTGCTTTAATCAATTTTCAAAGTACCTTTCATTAGAGTTAGAGGTTTAAGTGTTGATACATTGAATATCTGTGTATATAATTATTCATTAATCTGACTTTGAACCCAAAGTAAAAGACCTGCCAAGTAAACGGACAGATTCTCTGCTCTCAGCTGTGTGGAGCTTTTCGGGCGTGTGACTCCAGGATAGGGAGACAAAAGGAGCAGCTGGCGTGACCTAAATAAAAGCTGGCAGCCATGGGCGAAGGTGTGGGCGTGTTGACTCGCACAGGTGTTGCTGCCGTGCGCTGGTGTCCGGGCACCTCGCTCTGGAGAGCGACTTCCGAGGTCAACGGACTGAGCCTGTCATCCACACACCCAGCCCGGTCTTCCAGCCCTGAGAGATGAGATTAGATGGGTTAAGCAGAAGCCATTAATGCAAATCTGAAAAAGGTTTCCTTACCTCATGTGCATAAAGGGTGTTGTCACATTTATTGGGTCTTTTTTCCCTGAAGTTTAGAAAATCCAACTTTAGAAGTGGTAAACTTTATTTTTGCTTGTGTGCTAGAGTTTTATTTAAGGTGAAAGTTAACGTACAATCTTTGTGCTTGAAGCGGCGATAAACTAGGTAATTGTATTTCATCGTTTATGAATCCACTATTTGGTGACTATAAACCCAGAAGGTTAAGTCAAAGTCAGAGTTTTGTAGAACTTAGTTAATAAATTGTTGGATATAATAAAAACCAGGGATGAGTATAGATTAAACAGAGTTGAAGTATACTAAAGAGTAGCCTATGATTTGGATGTGTATAGGGAACACTAACCATGTGAAATAGCCTTGAAATAAATACAAAAGCTCACAAAACTCATTGAAGATCATCGAAACTGTGATGTTTTATTGTCTCAAAGTTCGATACATATTTTCCGTCTCTCTCACACATGGGCAAATTGGTAATCATGATTACCTGAGATCTATTACTTGTATCTTTTCATAGCTGTCAAGAAAATTTGTGAATATTGCCCTTCTAGGAGAAAATTCCAGTCTGAAGATGATATGGGTAGGGGGATTAATGAGGAAGCTCCGTAGCATGTTTGGCTACAGGGAGGAAGCACACATGGAAGACCACCATGACAAATGGAGGGAGAAGCCGCACCTGCCTCCCGGGGCCAGGAGAATGTCCTGGGTTGAGAGCTGACTCAGTAACAGGTCTCCCTCATTTTAAGTAAACAGGTTAAGAATAGCTCATTTGCAAGACTGAAAAAGCATGATCCTTCTTCTGAAGGATTTGCATCCGAAGATCCAAGATCGTTTTCTTAGGTGGGAGCAGATTTACTGGTGATGTGTGAGAATACAGTACAAGCTGAGCTCCTACATGAAATGAGAGTTGGAAGTGTGACAGAATTTCTAAAGGAGGGAAACTCTTTCCTTATGAGGCAGCAGAGAGACTTGTGAGAAGCATTGAAATAGGAAAATGTTCCTATATCTTAATACTCCATTAAAAAAAAAAAAAGACTTAATCTCTGCCATTTTTGCCAGTGATTGAAGGCTAGGCTCTTGAAATTTTTTTGCCCCAAGGAAACATTCCTGGAATTAGATAAGAGTTTTGGAGAATAGGGTTTGCTTTTCAGAATGAGGACTTAAAAATTTTGATTGCAGTGTGTAAAATCTGTAATCCAGGGAATTTCTGTAGCCGGGGAAATGTGTATGTTGGGCTCCTCTCTTGAGAGTTGGGAAGTTTCTTGCAAGTACGTGGGAGCATGCTAATCAGAGGTGAGAGGGAACAGTCCATTCTCCAGGTGTTTTTGCGGTAGTAAGCCTCATCACCTGGAAGAGAGAGTCAATGCAACTGTAGTTTTGGTTTGGAGAAATTGCAGTAAGGAGATGCAGCCACGTGGCCAGGTTCACGTAACTGAGGTGGAATGGACACCAGGGTTCTTCCTGAGTTGCACCAAATACTCCTATTTTTTTGTCTGCGAGTTAGTAATTTATAGCTTCCACAGAGGAGGAAGAGTAAACCTTCTTCCAAGTTAGGCCACAGTAACATGTTCTTTCTGCTTCGGATGGACTAGTTATGTAATTCTTGTTGGATCAGAAACATAACTTTGCCAAACTGAGAAATTATTGTGAATTATTTTCTCCTTTTTAAAGGACGAAATGTCAGGTTACTATCGCTTTTTCAGTTCACTGTGCTGGAAGGAATAGTGAGATGGGCACTGTCACATACAAGAATTTGATTAGGGCCCTCTTAACATTTGTGATAGCAGATTGATTCGTTTCTGGAAATACAGAGGTGCCTGTGTCTGAGCTGCGAGCCCTCCGGCCCTGTCCTCTAAAACTGGACTAACCTTAAAGTCATTTCTCAAGGACGTGGATGTGTTAGCTCCCTGAAGTGTCTTCAGGTTGAATTTTTAATGAGGATATTTTTAAATTGTGAAAGCGAGTTTTAAAAATCCATGACCAGTTTTTTAAAAAATCCTATCGCTGCTTTAATTTAGTAAGAAAAAGGATTAGATAGTTGAACTATTCAATGGCCATTTTTAGAATCCACTATTTAACTTCTGATAGGGACTGAGAATTATCGAGGTGGTGTGAAGACTGCAATTTGCTTTCCTCCTTTGACTACACATCGGCAGAGAGAATTCTCAGCAGAAATGTAGCATATATAGTAATTGCCAAAAAGTTCTCTAGTTCTCTAGGTCACTGCATAGGCTGGCCTGGGTGTTGTGTTCAGACCTCTAGAGAGAGCGTTAGAAAAGGGCGGAGTTAGACCTGTGGGCCTCCAAAGTATTGTTTGCTAACTCGAGAATTTTTCACCTTTTTAAAAAGGCAACTTCTTTGTGTATAAGTTGAAATCACTAATAGTTTACATTATTGGGTGCTCAGAAAAATACGTAACTGCAGTTTCTGTGTGCAGTCGGTCACCATTACACGTACGCTTCGAGGGTATGTAACTGGACACTCCCTAAAAGAACAAGCAGTTTTGGGAATGTTACATTAGCTCTTACTTCGCGTGTCCTAGTGTGGCCAGGACGCTGCTGTCCTTGGGCTCTTCTCCCACCCCACTGGCCGCCCTTCTTGTGCTCTGTGGCTGGCCCTCCCATCCATCGCCCGCGCCGCACGTTAAGGTGCCCTAAAGCCCGATCTCCTCGCTGTAAAGCCGTCTGAACGGTGACTTCTAAGCTCGTGTCGCCAGCCCGCGCCTCTGTCCTAGTTCTCGGTCCACATCCAGGGCCCCTTCCTCATCTTCACCCGCGTATCCGGCAGGTGTCTCCAAGTGAACATGCTAAAGTCAAACCGCAGGAACTTCTCACTGTCCCGTGTGTACAGCTGGGGACCCTGTCCTTCCATTTGCTCGGGCCCACAGTGCTGGAGTTTGCCCATACCTCCAAGCCCTGTGGTCTCTACCTTCAAAGACTGCCTGGGATCCAGGTCGCGTGCAGACACACAGCCAGCTCCCCACCACCCGTGTCCTCTGTTTCTGTGTTTTGTTTTTGTAACTGGTCTGTGTTCACCATTGCCTTTCTACCGTCCGTTCTCACCGCGACAGCTGGATGATCCTTTTAAAACGTGTCCGTCCGTGGTCTTCCTCAGCCCAAAACCCCCTTTCCGTTGACTCAGTATAAACGCTGAAAGTCCAAAGAGTGGGCCATGAGGCCCTGTATGAACACCTGCCACCACCTACAACTTCCCCTCACTGTCCCTGCTCCAGACACATGGGTGCCTCGCTCTCCCTCTGGCAGGCCAACCACTTCTCTCTCAGGGCCACACTTACCCCAGATCGCCATGTGACTTACCCCGCTCACGTCCTTCAGGCCCACATGTCACCTTATCAGTGAGGCCTTTTGGATCATCCTATAAATATGGCAGCATACTCCCTACCCCTCCACTCCTGCATTCCCAGCACCATCTGAATTTTTTAAATAGATGATTTGTTCACATACATGTCAGGGCACCTGGATGGCTTAGTCGGTCAAGTGTTATCTTCGCCTCAGGTCATGACCCTGGAGTCCCGGGATCGAGTCCCTCATCGGGCTCCCTGCTCAGTGGGGAGTCTCCTTCTTCCTCTGCCTGCTGCTCCCCCTGCTTGTGCTTGCACACTCTATCCCATTCTCTTTCTCTGTCAAATAAATAAATAAACAAAATCTTTAAAAAATACATATTTATGAATACAAACATTTATAATAGCAACAAATTTGTATATTTGTATATGTATAAATATAAAATTAAAAAAACACATAAACTCTTTCTTTATCGTCCCCTGACTGAAGTAGAAGTTGCGAGGGGGCAGGAGCTCGTCTTGCATACTCCTGTTTTCCCGGCAGCCAGTACAGCACTGGGTATGTGATACCCAAAGATAATTAACAGAATGAATGGAGTTTGGATCCTTTTTTTTCCCCCTGCCAAAGTTGTGAGAATATATTTTCTACTATTTTTGATAGAGAAAATGACTGATAACTGTTTTCCTGAATAATTTTAATTTGTGTATTAAAAAGCCTAGCTGTCCATGTTATAGTTGTATTGTAACGTGTTAAACCTTGAGAAAAGTTGCAGGCATAGCATAATGAACACGTGTATACCCTTCACCGATTCTGACATTTTGCCACTTTGGTTTAATCCCTCTATCTATACTGGGTTATAATTTTTTTTTCTGAATTTGAATTAGTAGTTGTAGACATCCTGACCCTTCATGCCTAAAACACTTTAGGGTACATCTTTTAAGGACAAGGACATTCTCCTGCATATCTGTAGTGTATCATTCTCCCAAATCTAACACTGATACAGCACCACTGCCTTATACGGTCCATATTTAATTTCCCCGGTCGTCTCCATACTGGTCATTGCAACTGTTTTTAAACATCCAGGATCTAATCAAGTTTCATCAAGTGCGTTAGTTGTCATGCCTTCTTAATCTCCTTAAATCTAGAACACAGTTCCCTGGATTTTATTGGTCTTCATGACTTCACATTTTTTTTTTTTAAGAATCCAGACCAGATGCTTGATAAGATGTCCTTCAGTGTGGGTTTATCTGATTGTGTAATCTGAGTCTAGTCATGAGAAAATATTTCTGGCAGGAGAATAACCCAGGAGATGTGGGTGCTTCTTAGACCATCGGTAGGGTACGTGATGACATTCTGTCTCACTGTTGGTGATACCAGTGGAGGTTGTTGGTTAAGATGGTAACCACTAATTTCTCTGTTGTAAAGATGTCTTTTTCCCTTTTGTGGTAAATGGCCCCGGAAGCAATACTATGAGACTGTGTGGTTCTCCCATTTCCCAACAACCTTTCAAGCAGTGGTATCAATTTCTCCTGAAGATTCTTGCCTGAAACAATTACTGTGGTGGCTGTAAAATGGCGATTCGCTTTTTCCTGTGATCTGTTGTTAGTTGGGGTTCTTCTGTAAAATGCTCTCCCCTCTGTCTTTCCCTTGTTTTAAATCGTGCTCGGTATCAGTATAAATTAGTGAATTATTTTCTACCCTGTGTGTTCTAATCATTATTCTCACTTACTTTGATAATCAAGTTGTCCCAAATTTGTCTAGGGGGATTTCTCTATCCCAGTTTTGATGGGGAAAATAATTAAGGGTACCTTTGTTTCAATATACTGAGATATTAGAAGAGCTAAAGGAGTCTACTCAGAACTGGGGAACATTGAGGGGAACGGATATATGGTCGATTCTCCATGGGGAAAGTGAAGAGGCCTCGGGTGTCCCCAGGTGAACAGCCTTGTTCAGCTGGCTTTCTGCCAACTACTGAGTACCTGCCGGTCTGGCTGAGGCAGGTCTGGAAGTGGCTCCTTCTCTCCTGGAGCATTCCTACCTTGAGTAGGGCAATGTGACAGAGTCTGGGAAGGCTAGGCTCTCTCCCTGCAGCAGTGGTTTCCAAATGTAGGTGACCCACACGAGAGAGATTTCGGCTGCTCTTTATTTTGTTTTGTTTTTTGTCTTGTTTTCAAGTGCAGTGTGTAGACCCATAGTATCTAAGTCTTTGGATCAGGCTCCATACCTGTTCTGAATGTTTACAACTTTTCCCCCAGTAATCTTCAAATCTTAGGTTTGGAAATATGTTTTTTTTCTTTAATAGGGACGTGAGCAGTCAGATGTTTTGGGCTTTTGGGTTTCATTGACCTCAGACTCACTGGGGCTAAAAGGCATAACCTGTGGATGGATTGCAAGTGGCCTGGCATCAGCTCTGTTTTACTTAAGACCTTTAACTGGTTTTGGTTAGCCTGGACTAGGCTTTAGCCAGAAGGATGTGTTGGCTCAAGAGGGAATGATGAGGAGCATAGCTGGTAAGTGGTCATCCTTACAGATTTATTCTATAGGATTTTCATGACAAGGGAGCACCTGGGTGGCTCAGTCGGTTAAGTGTCTGCCTTTGGCTCAGGTCATGATCTCAGGATTGAGCCCACCTTGGGCTCTCCACTCAGTGGGGTGTCTACTTCTCCCTCTGCCTCTGTGATCTCTCTTGCTTTCATTCTCTCTCAAATAAATAAAATCTTAAAGAGGATTTTCATGACAGGTGCTAGAATGTGGGGAGTAATGGAAAGTAGTAGGTCTGATGGGGGAGGGGGAAGACTGCCCCTTCGTGTACATGAGAGGAGCACAGTGTGTTTGGCACCCACCTCCTACTTTACAGCTGCTGCAGTTGTGGACAAATGGTATATGCCCATGAGAATTTTATAAGCAGTCCCAGTGTTGTTTCCTCCAGACTTACTTAAGCTCTACTGTCTACTAAAACTCGTAATTTGACCTTTGTTTAAGGATAAAAAAAATATCAGTGGGGTAGCATAAACCATATTTACCTAACGCTCAAGATTAGGGGTGCCCGGGTGGCTTAGGTGGTTAAGCATCTGCCTTTGGCTCAGGTCGTGATCCAGGGTCCTGGGATCGAGGCCCATGTCAGGCTCTCTGCTCAGCGGGAGCCGCCTTCTCCCTCTTCCTGCCACTCCCTCTGCTTGTATTCTCTGTCAAATAAATAAAATCTTTAAAAAAATAAAAAATAAATAAAGCACAAGATTAGTATATGAGTGAATGCAGCACCACAGCTACAGGATTGGAACTGAAGTCAAATTTGGGAACCACATTCCTACCTGGAAGGCACCGTATAGATAACTTGAGTTGCCATAAAGTATGGTTCAATTCAGGAAACAAAGGTTTGGGAAATGGATATCTGAGTTATCCGAGATATGGTTAGATACTATATAATATATCGTTTGGTGAGGTTTCTTATTCTGTTTTTTTCTAATGTTTTGATATCTTTTATAATACCTAACACCAGATTATTTGACAAAAATGAGCATGCTTCTATTTTCTGGTGTGTTGGAGAAAAGATGAAATTTATTATTTGAAGATGGTATTGGGACACTGGAGATGAGATAATAGGCAGAGATCACTGCAAGAAGTTATAACGTGCATTAGAGCATTATGGGCAATTTTTGTTAGCCATCCCAAGTTTTGTAATGCTCTAATGCTAAATCAAATTACTTAATTAGTTCCTTTCAGAGGTAGGTTGTGTTATCACTTTGGTTGAAAAGTAAAACGAAATTCGAGGTTTGGTTTTGGTGAAACTTCAATATATCTGATCTAACTGCATTGCTTTATCCGTAGCAAGTAACAATATACATCCTTAATTTTCACAATATACAAGGCAGGTGCAGTTATCTCCATTTTCAGATGCAAAAACCAATATTTAGATAAAGTAATCCAGTTGAAGTCACTCAGCTGGCTAATAGCAGAGACAGACCTTGAACTCCATCTATTTGAGACCAGGACTTTTCTATAAGACTTTCCCCCTGATGACAAATAGTATTTACCACAAAGAAAAACATTGTAATTTTCACATAATTTCATATCCCAGTGATAAATGCTTTTATTATTATAGGGGATATTGTTCATTATTGGTTTGAGAAAGTGTTTAATTAGCTTATTTAAAGCTTGTGAAAAGCATATGGAAATTGAGATTGTAACATCTTTTCTTCTATAATGGGGCTTAATAACCTCGACCCTCACATTAAATGGTTAGTTACTTGCAAATGTAGCATTTAGACACACATATAACTGACTTTGAAAATATAAGCTGTCATTTGAAAGCCTGATTTGTTCCATGCACAGTCTCTCCGAACTTTTTGGTCATGTTGCACCCTTGTACAGAAGTATTTGTGGATTTCCCCTTGCCTGCAAACATCTGAGCACATCTCTTTTTCCATTCTGGCTCTTGCCTTTCCAGTGACATTAGCCCTTTCCCAGGGACTGGAAGTCGCTGTTTTTGGTCCTTCCTGGCCCTTCCTCGTACAACAAGGAAAGTTCCTTGCTCAGCACAGACCCTGCTGCCTGCTAGCACTCTCCATGAGCCCAGTTCCTTCATTTCCATAGTTAAGGCATTAGATGCATTCATTTAATACCCCCTCTAGCTCTGATATCGCATGATTCTCACCGTTTCCGGGGAGACCATGACCATCCAGCACATACAAGTGACCCAGGACAAGTTGGTGTCTGTACAGGCTCCCTGGGTTGTGATTCCCACCCTCCTGTGGGAATTATGTGAGAAGATCAGGGAGGTAAAGGACTCAGTGGGGCTTGCGGTCACAAGGTGCTCACTGGAGTGGAGGGAGGATAGGGTGTGAGTATACAGCGGAAGTGACTACAGGATTTAGCCAAATTGCACCAACATTCAGGGAACGCCCGGCAGTAACTCTTGAGTTCCAGAGACAGTTCAATAGGAGCAAGGTGGCACAAGTGGGAAGAAGGGTGGCCAGGAGGTTTGGCTGAGGAAGGGAATCTTGGGTAGTGAGTTCTTAGAGGTAGAGCAATTCTACATGGTGCCAGGTCTAAGTGGTGGATCGGAATGGAGATCTTTAGAATGGAGGCAGTCAGAATACCTCCATGGCAAATTTTAGAAGGAAATTGATTGATCACGTTATAGCTGGGTTTAGGTCAAAAATTCAGATAATAACTTAGTGCTATGGGCATCTTTGACTCTATGTATGAATCTGTAAATACCCATCTCAGAGGTTCTCACTAAATCAGGCCGTGCATATAAAAGCCTGAGGACGTCAATAAAGCACTGTGTAGATCCGTCGGTGGTGGTTTGGTCCTTGTGGATGTGGCCTCATTCTGAATCCCCTTCCTCTTGGTTCTGCAAACTGAGCAGAGACCGGGAGCAGGCTCTCCGCTGTGACATCTCTTCTCTCCTACCAGCTTCTTTTCCCCTGTCAGCCGGTCTGTCCTACATAAAGGGTCTTGGACAAAAAATGTTCCTAAGGAGCCGCTTGATATCCCCTGGTTGATGTTTGTCTCTGTGAAAGGCAGTGTGAACTGAGATTTACCTTGTTGCCTCTGCAAGAGATTTGGAGTTCGTGGCAACTATGCATAACCATTGTTTGGACTTCAGGAAGGTCCTTTTTATGACCTTTCAGTGGAGGTTTTTCCTCTATTTACTCCCATTCGAAGAGCTGCTGTTTGGGTTAGTGGTGGTACCTTTGGAATTTACACAGAAGAAAACATACTGTTTACTGAGTCTGGGAGTCTTAAAAGGCTTCTGTTCTTCCCACAGTAATGTTAAAAAATTCAGTGCTGTGCCACCATTAGAACATTCTTAAAGATAAGGATATTTCCTCCAAGGAAAACAAGCATTTTTGGTTTTGGGCCCTTCTAATTCAGAGTTGGGATAGTAAAAATAGTTTGTGTGTATGAGTATATAAAAGCAGGCTTTTTAAGAGAGGGTGGAGATGAGAGGAAGCCACTAAGAGTCAAAGGGGAAAGAGTATTATACAGGTTGCCCCAGTTAAAGACTATTGCATTATAAAAAAACTTTTGAACTTGAAAAGGTAATGGAGGTAGAGGGGAATTCACTGATCTATAAAAAGAATCGTTAATAAATATTTCCATGTCTTTTTTAGATAATTACATTATTTAAATTCAGGGTGGTGGCAATGAAGCTTAAAGCCTCAATGTTAGAAGTGAAGATTAATCGAAGATCAATCAAAATTAGAGATTAAACGTATAATAACTTAATGTTTGGAAAGGCACAAGAATTTGACTTGCATGCAGTGGTTTAGGACCCTATCCATACAGCTGAAGTAACTGGGAGAAGAGAAGCCTGAGGGAAGGTGGGAGCCAACATGAGGTTTTTGAAGGACGCTCATGTGAGAATCAGGTCTGTCTTTCGGGATTCATGGGACACTTGATCGAACTTGCAGATCTACAGCTGTGAAGGAGGAGACTGTAACTCATGTGCTCCAGCCATCCAGCATGCTTGCAGCGTGAGTTAGCCTCCCCGGGGCCTCCGGCACCCCCAGGCCAGGTACTGTGGCATTGCCAGGGCTGTGGTACAAGGGGAAGATTCCTGGGTCTTCCAACTTGGTTTTTCAGGAAGGAACTTGAGATCTGTACTCGAAAACAGTTCTCCAGGAGAGTGTGTTGAACCAGGTTGGGAAACCGCAAGGCTAGACAGTGTCTAGGAGGTGGTGATAAATGTGGAGATGGCTGCATATTAGCCTATAAAGTTGCTTTGAGTTCCAAGTTTTTTCAGAGTCTCTCAGTTACAATTTATTCAAGTACAGGGTAAAAAATAGTTAAGAACATATGGTCTAGAGTCAGACTGCCTAGGTTCAAATTCCATCTTTATCACCTATTGGCTGTGTGTCTTTGGGCAAGTTGCTTAACTTCTCTTTTTCTTACCCCTAAAATGAAGATAATAACAATATCTACTCCAAGAATGGTGTATCACTTGAGTCATGGTTTGTTAAAGACTTTAAAATCGTGCCTGGCACATAGTAAGCTCTCAGGAAGTGTTGCTGGTTACAGCAGCAGAGCAGGGATCCTGAGCTCACGTGAGGGTCTCAGGAGTCCTTGGCCTAGAGACCTGAAGAGAATACCAGTATGTCAGGGCTTGGAAGGAGTGCCAGTTTCCAAGCTAAGATGTATCGCACATGAAGCATGTATTTGGTGAAATATAAATCTATAGGCCAGTAATAGACAAATCTACCCTTGCTGGTGATTTTGCCATTCTGCTATCTAAGTGAGGAACCTCGACTCCTCTGTTGAACCACCGTTTAATCCTTGCTTTAAAAAGTTCTCAAATAGTCCTCCTTTCTCTCTAATTCCTGCTTCCACTGCCCTAATAGAGACTTGCTGCCTCTCCTACCCTGTCCCTGCAACCAGTTGTCCTGGGCCAGGCTTGGCAAGAATTTTATCCAGCACCTAGTTCCAAAGACTGAAATGCCTTGGAGGACCCACGTTGGGTAGTCTTACCCTTACATTTTTGGGAAGACACCTGAGCTCTAGGCACTGTGCTGCAGTGATGGGGGCCGTGGGGGATAGCCCTTGCCCTGAGTGCCTTTGTGATCTCTGGCTCAGGTGTCGTATCCGCAGGGAGTCTTCTTGAAGACGCCTTCTGTAACCCACCCCAGTAAGAGTCTGCATCCAGTTCTGATGTGTGTGTGTGTTTCCACACTGTCAAGCAATTCTTAGATCCCAGCTGGGTGTCCTACAATTCAACTAAGTCCTGATATGATCTCTTCAGAGATAGCAACGGATCCCACAAGTTAAGAGCTCAGTCCCACGAGACTGCCTTCCACCTCAGACACCAATTTCTAGTCCAGGTTTTTACCTGTACTTCTGATTGAAATATAAATCAGAGGTTCCCATGACCTCCTCCTTGGGTACAATTACTTTGCTCTGGTGGCTCCTAGAACTTAGGAAACCAGTTGACTCATTAGATGATTGCTTTATTACAAAGGATCTCAAAGGATATAAATCAACAGCCAGATGAGCAGATGCATAAGCCAGGCCGTATGGGGGGGAGCTGTGGGAATTCCGCCTTCTCTGACCCTGCCATTCTCCGCTGAATTGCCACAAATTCACCAGCCCAGAACCACTACACACCCACTAGAAGAGCTGAATAAAAGACTGAATAAACAAGGATTGGCATGAACGTGGAGCAAATGGAATTCTGATAACCGACTGGTGCGTGCGTGAAATTGTTCAACCACTTGAGAAAGGACTTTGACAATTTCTTAGAAGTTAAACGTACACCCGCTGTATCACCTTGCCATTCCAAACACACACACACACACA
The DNA here is from genome assembly GCF_017311325.1 of Ursus maritimus. NCBI lineage: Eukaryota > Metazoa > Chordata > Mammalia > Carnivora > Ursidae > Ursus > Ursus maritimus. The sequence continues at coordinate 217,516 of NW_024426663.1, forward strand.
CACACACACACACACACACACACACGTTCAGAACAGCTTTATTTACGACAGCCAAAACCTGGAAAAAACCCAGATGCCCGTCAGCAAGTGAATGGATAAACAGACTTGTAGCCGTCCAATGAAGGACTCCACGATGGAAAGGGTATTGATACGTGTCACGGCCAACGTGGATGCGTCTCAAAATGCGCTGAGTGAAACGAGGTAGAAAAAGTACAGAGCGTATGATTGCATTTATATAAAACTGAAATGCAAAGCAATCTGTAGTGACAGAAAGCAGATCAGTGGTTGCCTGGGGTTGGCGAAAGTGGGAAGGGGCTGAGGGACTTTGATGGTCATGGATGTGTTCACGGTCTTCATTGTGGCGATGGTTTCACAGATGTGTACATGTCAAAACATTTTCTGTCTACTTGAAATGTGAAGTTGCTTATAGGACTGTTAAACCTCAAAAGTTAAATAAGACAAGACCGATATTTATTCGATTTTGTCTATTGTCCTAGAATCACCCTTCCTCATAATAGGTGCTTGTTAATTCTGTCCTGAAGTGAATTTTTTTTTTTTTTTCAGTTGAATGGGGGAGAAAGTGGGTTAGGAAAGCACCTGAGAAACCATACAGAGTCTACAGTTGAAGCTTTGTTGATTCAAATGAAGGATGCCTGGGACCACCTTCCCTTTTAAATTACTTGAGCATTTATTTTCTTGTCTTTAATAGACTTGTTTCTGGAAGAAAGACTAAAATAGAGCTGTGTTTGGGGCTCCTGGGTGACGCAGTCCGTTGAGAAGCCACCCTTTGGTTTCAGCTCAGGTCGCGGTCTCAGGGTCGTGAGATCGAGCCCCACGTCAGACTCTGGTCAGTGGGGAGTCTGCTTGAGAGTCTTTCTCTTCCGCTACCTCAGCCCTTCCTGCTCATGCTCGCTCTCATATAAATCTTTTTTTTTTTAATTAAAAAAAATAGAGCTGTGTCTTAGCTCCGACAGAGCCTTAGGCTCGTATAGCTTTATGCTCAGGGCGGCCTGAGGTACAGGAAGGCAACTCCCACTTTTTATAGGTGAGTAGACTGGGCCTGAATAGTCGTAGGAAACAGGCTGATACCGCAGTGTAGCCTTTACCTAAAACGGTTTCACTTCTGTTAGCTCTCCTGGTCATTAATGAGCTCTGTGTGGGTCCCACCACCACTCCAGCTTGTCTTCCTGCCCGATTCTGAGAGAGGACGGTGTTCATTCTCACTTTCTGGAAACCTAAGTATCGTACCTCGGGGTTTCTGCTGGAAATGACCTGAGTCCCTTTGTCTTTGGATCCTACTGATGTTTTTAGAAACTCCAAGTGAAATGAAATGGAGAGAAGAGTTTTTGCTCAGCTGGGTTGACTTTATTTTGATGGTTGACCAAGAGGGTGTGATGAGCCAGTGACTTGACCCTGGCAGGTCAGGTTCCACAGCTCACCTGGGTGTGGAGCAGGACAGGCCGTGGGAAGAACAGCGGGAACCATTCTGAAGGCCAGCTGGGGTTGTTGGAGCGGGTTCGGTACCCTCATCACAGCACAGCCAGACCCTCTGGACTGTGTTCGAACAACACGGAGTTTACCTTTAACACGACAGCTGTCTAGTCTCCTGGGATTGGAGAGAAGTCTTTGTTACGGAAAATTTCAGCCATATGTGAAAGTTGGAAAAATAGATAAGGGAATTCATTATATCGTCCCCTCACTTGGACTTCTTACACAGTCATTTTATTTTAAAAATTTAATGACTATCAATAATAGGCTATTATCAAGAAAAATGATTTATTCTGAGACATTAATGGTTTAACCTCCTTTCTTCAAATAAACTTTTTTGAAGATATAAATGTATGTTCAAACCATTTGTAGATACATTTGTGGATAAATGTAACAATTGTTGCTGTTGTTTTTTAATTGCTGCTTCTTAATGCTGGTAACTTAACATTGGAAGTCGCAGCAGGAGTTGAGGGCCCCGAGGAAAGGCCTCTGGAGTGAATTCATTGCCAAGGGCTGTTTCCTCAAACTTCCCTGTGCACAGACTGCACGGCACCTTCCAAACAATAGTGTCCAAACTGACTTGGCAACTGAACTCTGTGTTCACATGAAATCGTCAGCACCCCGATATTGAGAACAAGCACCAAGCTGAAAGGAACGAACAGCTTACCTCTCCAGGCATTTTGGGTTTGACAGTAAACGCCTGATTGTCTGCAGGAAGCTGTGAACACGTTCAGGCGGGAGAGGACGCTTTAGAAACTGTGGTCTTACTGCATTTCTCTCTTAAACAGGGATTTATTTAAGACTCTGCCCCTGCTCCCATCTTAAAAAGCACACACAAATGACATATTGTCTATAGAACGCTGAGAATTTCTGTGGATAATCTTAGTTCTAGGTTATTTCCGAGGCTGCTCTTGTAATGTTCTCCTTCTACTTAGAATGATAGTTATTAACATTTTTTATGAAAGTAGCTAAACACTTAAAACTGAGATTTCTTCATGCCTGAGTATATCTTGACCTGCACAAAATATATTGCCAAACACATCGTGTGCAAATCAAAGGTTTAATTTAATATGCCTGAGAAGATGTTTATATTCTAAGGAATTCTATACTAAGTTCATTTGTGCTGTGGGGGAAAAAAAAAGCTCCCTCACTTATCTGAGGGTAACTTACTTTTGACCTGCGTGAATCAAAATGCACCCACACTTTGGTGTTAGGAAGCTCATCTCTACCTCTAGGCATTTTCTCATTAGTTGCCCATGTGGGATTTGTAAGAAAGAAGGGGGGAAAACCCTAATGCACTTAACTGATTACCCTGACCTACCTTCCACCCTCCTGGTTGAGTGGATGGTAATGTCAGTAATAAGGAGGAAGCAGAGGCACTCAGCAGATCACACGGTGCCCTTTGCCCTTGTCTGACTTACACTCTGCTCCTGAAACACTGCCCAACCCCCAGCCTCTCAGCGTTGTGACAAAACTCCCAGCTAATCGCAAGAGAGGCAAATGTTGGAGATGCAAAAGAATAAAATTAATAAAAGCCAGGGTATGGATCCACCTATCCAGCATACATTTTAAGGGTTATTGATTCTAGATGAAGCATTTATAAGGCAGCCTCACTCAGGTTGGTGAGCAAGAGAAGCCGGGTAGGGGCCTTTCCCATCTTCTTCCCTGCCTATCTTAGGAGCCAGATGCTCAGACCATTTGCGAAGTCTGGTCAATAGAGGGTAGATCAAGCTGCAGAAAATAAAAATACTGAAGCATTAGGTTTTGCATATCTACTCTATACTTCCCTGGTCCCCAAAAACGTGTTGTGTTGGAAGAAGAGCTGAATATTTGGGCAGGGTGCGCACACAGTACACATGTCCTTGTTGACCTCTCAGTGTTTTTCCTGTCTCCTGGGAATGGATGGGGTAGTACTTCCATGAGCAATGCTCCGTGGGCTCTGCCTGAATTCTCTGGTTTCACTCCAGAAGATAAATGACAAGGCTCTGGCCATCCATCATAGTCACATGATACAACCAGAGCGCCAAATTAGGGGTGTAGGTGGAGGGCAAAGCTTTTCCCCTAATTAGCTTAAGACTGTTTTCCCCTTAATTCCCAGCTTCTCCGAAGGTCTTAATATACTGACGGGATCTCTGTGTGTTCCCCTTGTGGTGAATTTATTGGTATTACCCCCTCTTTTTGTTTGGACATGTGCAAAACTTAAGTATGTCTGCCCCAATCCCCAAAGACTAACCTTTACCATAAAAAAAAAAAACAAAAAACAAATTGGCAGATGTGTCTTGGCAATAATGAGAGATCAAAAATTCACTTATTCAGAATTGTCCTTCTGAGTACTAAAATATCTACTCTTAAAAATGTGTAGCTTGAATTCTAAGGTATGTGTTGCAGCTAAGAAACAATTTATATCAGGGAAAGACAATTTACGCAACGTTTTGTTGACTCCACCTACTATTGGCACTGGTAATCTTGTAACTGATGAAGCTTTACGGAGGAGAGGGAAAAGCTCTGCTCTTAGAGTTTGATGTTTTATTTTTATTGCTGTAAGACCGAGCCACTTGTTTTCATAATGTTAAATATGAACCAACCCCTGAACCTGGGCTCCTGCCATGAAAAGCTGAAGTGTGCCGCGCTAACACAGATAACACTAATTACAGCCGTGTTCATTGCCAGCGTACTTGGAGCCTTAAAGCAGAGCAACTTGTCCATAAAAATAATAGCTCCTATTTATTGAGCACTGAAATTGCTTGACAAGGTGGTGGGGCCTTTTACACATATTCCTGGTTTCACAACCACCTACTATCTCGTTATCTTCATTTTATAGGTGAGGCCACTGAGGTGCAGAGAGTAGACAGCTGAAGTAAAATCGTACAGCTTGCAAACGGCAGATGCCGGCTTTCAGCCCTTATCTCGAGGAAAAATCCCCCATCGGAGTTTCTGCTTGTCACCTGTGTTGTCTATAAACAGGTCAAAAACTGATCACACGAAAGAACAAAAACCTTATGAATTGAACTACTGTGTTTTCACCAAGGGACCGTGGCTGAACTTTTTTCAGAGCCTTTAAATACATTTATTTTTGAAATACCTTGTAAACACTCGTCCACCTTGTTGTTATTTTTTGAATAGCCACCGTGTGCCTGGTGCTATGCCGAATTATAGCTCCAACTCATGAGCCCTGTCCTCAAGGAGCCTAGTCTGTTGGGGGAGACAAGTAAACTCAGAAGTACACTACGGGTTTGCCATGGGGCGATGTTTGGGTGCCATGGGAACCATGAGGGAGGGAGAATGTGTGGGGAGACTGACAGATCCTGGGGACACCACCTTCCACCTTCACTGGGCAACAGAATGACAAAAGCCTGTGCAGGCACCGTCACCAGGGTAGGAGGGAAACCTGTAGGAAAAGTTACACTAGATAGAGCAGGGCTTGGCTTTTTTTCTGTAAGGGCCAGACAGAAAATATTATAGGTATCGTGGGCCGTTTGACTCAGTCACAACTACTTAACTCTGCCCTTGTAACAGTAAAAGCACATCCTCTCCATGTCCATGAATGGGCATGGCTGGGTTCCAATGAAAGTTTATTTATAAAAACAGGCAGCAGGCCGGGTTTGGCTGGTGGGCCATAGTTTCCTGCCCCCTGGAACAGGCCAATGAGAGAGACTTATTACCAAACAAGGTATGACCAAAAAGTAACAGTTTTGACTGAACAACAAAGAAGTTGGTGGCCACTTTGAGAGATGCGTGTGGTTATTCTAGCCCCACCCAGCCTATTTGAGGCATTTAGTAAGGATTTGTCAAATGACTGAACTGCCTACAGGTTGTAGGCAATCTGGTAGTGAAGGGAGAGGAGAATGTGGTAGGAGTCTGGTTCAGATTCTAAATGAATTATGTATAAATTACTTGATGTTCTATTCTGAAGAAAAACAAAAATAACATGTTTGAAAGCTTATTCTTACTTTTAAATGGATATATGATTCTGGCCTCCTGTTTGGGGCCCAGTGGGCATTCTGTTGTTTTTGGTTTAATTTTTTTGTGGGGGGAAGAGGACGTGCTGGTATTTAGTGTCCAGAAATTTTCAACTAATTGACACTGAAGAAAGTTTTGATCTCCTATTAAAAATCTGAGTGTCTGTGTCATCTGCAGGGCGCCGCAGAGTTCTTGGAAATGACCAGAGGTTTGGTAAGGCTTGGACTTCAAGATATCCGTTCTATTTGTTGCTGCAGGCGATTTTAGCAACCTCTCATTGACCTGAGAGTATTGGTGCTTCGTTTCACGCTGTTCTGAACACCTAGGCTAACAAAACCAGCTCTGTTGTTGGAGTTACCGTGACGGTAGTTGTCCACAGTTCAGCCGTACACATAAAAATCAGTAATTGAGCTTAGCGATCTTTTAGGGTTACCAAAATGAAGCGTTCTGTCCCAGACTGGGGAAGGCGGGGCCTGTCTCCGGCACCCATGACTGATGTGGGGACACAAGGCTAACGGGGCGTAGGCTTTACATTTGCTTTGATGTGAGGATCTTCCTAGAGTGACAGCCCCGACACCGTAGTCGCAACTGGGCCTTCCCAAACCTCGGGCGAGGCATTTTCTTGCCTTCAGGAGTGAGATGATCTCTTCCTGGATGAAGCCTTCCACTGATGCCTCCAGACAGGGTCTGTCTATTCGATAGTCACCTGCTTCTGTCTGGCACTGTGCGAAGGACAAAGGTATAAAGGTAAGTGAGTGCTAGTTCCCGCCCTGGGATTCCTTACTTGTAACAGGTGTCAAGACACCACACTACGCAAGGTTCTGTTCTGGTCCCCTTAAGCTGTTTGACCTCTGATAGAGGCCAGACGTTTGCTACGGAGCGTTTGTGCTTGGTATAGGGTTTATAGCAGGAGCCTGAAGGAGAGGCACTTCAAGGCCTGGGTGCTCTAGCCAAGTGAAGGGTGGAGGTGGGAGGGGAGCAGGGGATTGGGTTCTGGGAGGGGGAAGGGTGGCAGGGTTGAGTGTAGTGATTTGGGGTACTATGAATGTTTCAGTCTGGCTAAACCAGGTGCCAGGTGGAATGTGGGGAGACAGGAGGGGTTACGAACAGTGACTGATGTTTTAAGAGGTGGGCAGGGGCGTGCATTGACGGAGAGGTCTGAAAGAGGTGCCGTGTGGAGCGTGGCTTGGTGGGAGATGAGAGTAGAAGGAGAAAGAACCAGCAGCAGCCTGACCTGATCGGGAGAGAGTGGCTGCTAAACGGACTGTTGAGCGGGGAAGTAGAAACTCTGCAGGGTTCAGGTGCTGGAGTGGACCCAGGCGGTGCGACGGACAGAGTGGGAAGACTCGCGGCCCAGACCTGGCTTCCTGCTGGATCTCGCAGATCTCACACACGTCTCTGCTCTAGCACAGGTCACGTTGTATTTGAGGTGTTTCCTTTCGAGGTTCTCAAGTTGAACTGAAGCTATTCAGGGAGGTCGCGTCTGGCGCACCCAGCATGAGAGGGCAACACGAGCACGCAGGGTGACTCCGTTAACGGCCAGCGATTGAACAGAAAGTTCTGTGGATAGAACCTGAGCACAGAGGATTGAACATCGGGTGGTGTCTCCCCATCCTCCACTCTGGTGTCCTCTGTGGGCTTTGAAAGCAGGCCTCAGGGAGTGAGCAGGGGCATGCCCGGCCTCGGCCACAACCCACGGCACTTTTCAGGGCTGCTTGGAGTGTGGCTTTGTGCTTTTGCACATTCACGCTGTGGCGCAGGGCCTTGTGTTTGGAGTCTGGAATAGGGAGACAGGGTGGGCGGAGGGACACGGACAGACAATACCGCCGCAAAAACTGCCAGTCCAACAAATTCTGACTTGGCCGCCTGGGTCCCTTGTGCTGTGTTCTGTGCCTGAGGGGCTTGGGAAGTGGGGGAAATGAATGGTGCACTCTGTGGGGAGCGCTTCAGCGCTCAGGAGGCTTGGGGATTAGCTGGTGCGTCCTCTTCATCCTCTTCGGGCACAGTAGCCTCTGGCGAGGGAGTTACAGGATTGTGAGTGATGAGAGGAACAAAGGGAAGTGGCCGGGCCACTGCAAGTGTGTGTGAAAGACAGCACGTGTCCGGAATTAGAAACCGGCTTTACCCTTTCGTCCGGTACGTGTAGGCCCAGGGACTGCTCCCACCCCCTCTCTGCGCCCTGGGAAGGACCTTCAGCCGGCTCTCTCTCTCTGTCTCTCTCTCTCTCATTGGACACGCTTTGACACGAGACTGTCAAGACCACAGGCAGCTTGTTGGTCCAGCGAGCCTGTCCTCCTTCGTCACGGGTCTGCACGTTCCTTGGGTTACATTATTGTTCTCCTTATGACTGAATGTTTTTACCAGGGCACTGCTGGCTGCGGGCTGCCTGAAGCGTCATGGAGGTTGTGAGTCTTTCCAGAAAGCTGTGAACATGGTGGCCGTGATGCGTTGCGTGTCTCGCTGCTTCCTCAGAGATACCAGATTTTGTTGGCTCTCCCTTGCAAGCCGCTGTGGCACTGTGTAACTCTTAGGGCAGGGCTCCCATTCCGTTTCCTCTGGGAATGCCTCGTGGCCTCCTCTCTTTATCAGCCGGCTAACCCTAGCTCCCAAGGACTCTGATTATTCCTAGACCCATGGGTTTGCTTCCTCGCAGGAAGATGAGGGAGGTGTGGGGTGGTCAAAGGGGCAGATCCGAACAGCAATGACCTGGCACATGACAGCAATTTCAGTCCCTTCCATCTTCTAGAAAACAGTCGGTTAGCTTAGTCTACATGCGGGTCAAGAAACCTTTTCACTGGGAAGCAAGCCTCACGGAGTGGGATTCTAAAATGCGGAAAAACAAGTAGACTTCAGAAGGAAGGAGGAGCACGACAGAGAAGATGTGTCTGGGAGGAATGAAAGATGAAAGCATAAATCAAAGGTAGAGACAAATCCACGTTGAGCGGGAGAGGGAAGCAGCAGCAGAAAGGGGCGTAAAGCTTGGAGCAAGATGGGTTTGTTTGCTTTTTCTTTCAGCAACAGAGCAGACAGACACTGCAGAAATCGTGCAATCTGGAAAGCACAAGAATGTCCCCCTCGGAGCACCATGCACCCGTGTAGTCCTGTGCCCCGTGCCTGGGGTTCTGCGCCTTGGCGTTCCGCGTGTGTTGGTGCATGACTAGTAGGAGGGTCAGGTTCCGGAGGAGGGGCTGGGAGTTGAGAGAACGGAGTTACAAGTGCTGATATGTGTTCCCTGAACTGGTGCAGATTTTGTGTTTGAATAATGGCAAAGTAAAAAAAGAACAACAAAGATGGTTCTATTTAGAAGCTTACATTTTTGTTGTGTATGTCTAACAACTGCATGCTAACATAGCAAAGCTGTCTGCAGTGTGGGATTTTTTTGGTTTTAAAAGATGAGGCTACATGTGGCAGTTGAATGCTTTCCAAGAATGGTATGAAGCCTTCTCTCTGGCCTTCCCTGGAGAGCAGGCAGGTCATAGAGCTCTGTCTGATGGTGGCTGTCAGCAGCAAATGTCCATGCGGAAAATATCGAGGGATTTAAGATTAGTGAGAAGGAAATGTGTACCATGCTGCTTGGCCAGGAAAGGGGTCTGGCTTTTCTTGCCTTTTAACGTTGGATATTGTCTCTCTCTCTCTCTCTTTCTCTCTATATATATGAATTGATAAACATTGATATGTAATTTATGTACCAACATAATTTTATTTACTAATGGATTCTTACTGAGAGATCTAGTGGGGTGTTAGTTGTCAAATACTGGTTTTTAAATGCCAGATGTTAGTAAAATGAGCTTCACTAAGCTGTCAATATGTATTCATGCTGGAATGTTTGGAATGTTATAGCATCTTAGGGACATTCTCTTAGAGAAGCCGTGTAGGAATTTAAAAAATCGTAGATACTTTTTTTTTTCATGTTTAGGTTCTGATTTTTTTTAAGACTTTATTTATTTGAGAGAGAGAGAGAGAGAGCATGAGCAGGCAGAGGCAGAGGGAGAAGCAGGCTCCCCACTGAGCAGGAAGCCTGATGTGGGGCTCGATCCCAGGATCCTGGGATCATGACCCAAGCTGAAGGCACACGCTTAGCCGACTGAGCCACCCAGGCGTCCCTTGTGCTAGACAATTTCAAATTATTGTTCCTAGAGCTCTTCCTTCTCTGGAAATTAATTTCGTCCTTCAGGGAGCTTCCCTAGACTGGTCAACCTTGGTTTCTCCTTCCTGCGCTTGCTCAGGTCAGCTCGTGGCGAGGTTCGTGTGCCCCGGTCCTGTGTGCTTTCAGTGCAGCAGATTCCACCTGCAGCTCCCTCGGCACGCCGTCTTCCTCATTCCCGAGCCTCTCTGAACCCCAGCACAGGGAGTCTGGGCACATATATTCGTCAGATACACGGGCTGGCTGCCTCATGCTCAGCAGGGGTTTTATGTGTATGTTGAGTGGGGGTGGGGGTGTTAGTCTTCCATTCCTTGCATTCCAGACTGCCATAGACGGGTTATGATTAGGACCTCCTCTGCGTTGTCTAAACTGCTCCCACCGGCATTTAGCAGAGCACCAAACTTTAATAGGTGCTGGATGAATATTTAAGAGGGAGAACTGGGGAGGAGGAAGAGATGATGTGGGCAGATTATGGGAAGGTATATTTAGATGCCCTCTAATGCTGGGTCAGAGTTACTTGTCTGGAAAAAAATGTCCTGTTTTACAGTTGGGGGCTTCACACGTCACTCTTTGCGGCCACAGCTCTGTCACCACATTCCCTGTCCTAATTTATCCTCTATTAATGCCAAAGTGCACTCTGCAGGAGCCTCCGGAATGTAATAGTGTGGCCACAAGCAAAAGAAAAAGACTAACACTCAACCAAATGTCCTTTAAGTCAGGCGGGACTGTATCTTAGAGATCTTTTTAAGTTTTTACTTTTAATTCCAGTATAGTCAACACACAGTGTTATTTTAGTTTCAGGTGTACAAAATAGTGCTTCAGTAATTCTGTGCATTACTCAGTACTCATCATAACAACTGCACTCTTCATCCCCATCACCTGATTCACCCCCCCCCCTCTGGTAACCCCCAGTTTGTTCTCTGGAGTTAAGGGTCTGTTTCTTGGTTTGTCTCTCTCTTTCTTTTTCTTCTGCTCATTTGTTTCTTAAATTCCACAGTGAGTGAAATCATACGGTATTTGTCTTTCTCTGACAACTTATTTCACTTAGCATAATACTCTCTACTTCCATCCACGTTGTTGCAAATGGCAAGATTTCATTCCTTTTTATGGGTGAATAATACTCCATCATATACATACCTGTGTGTGTGTACATATATACATCTTCTTTTATCCATTTATCTGTTGTTGAACACGGGCTGCTTCCATGTCTTGGCTATTGTAAATAATGCTGCTGTAAACATAGGGGATGCATGTATCCCTTTGAATTAGTGTTTTTGTATTTTTTGGGTAAATACCAAGTAGTGCAATTACTGGATTGTATGGTAATTCTACTTTTAATTTTTTGAGGAAACTCCGTACTGTCTTGCACAGGGGCTGCACCAGTCTGCATTCCTTCCAACATTTCATGAAGGTTCCTTTTTCTCCACATCCTCGCCGACACTTGTTTGTGGTTTTGATTTTAGCCAACTCTGACTGGCAAGAGGTGATATCTCATTGTGCTGTTGATTTGTTTTTCCCTGATGGTGAGTGATGTTGAGCATTTTTTCATGTGTCTGTTGGCCATCTGCATGTCTTCTTTGGAGAAATGTCTGTTCATGTCTTCTGCCCATTTTTAAATTGGATTATTTGTTTTTTTGGGTTTTGAGTTTTGTAAGTTCTTTATATATTTTGGATACTAACCCTTTATTGGATATGTCATTTGCAAATATATTTTTCCATTCAGTTGGTTGTCTTTTAATTTTGCTGGTGGTTTCCTTTGCTGTGCAGAAGCTTTTTACTTTGATGTAGTTTGTTTTTGCTTTTATTTCCCTGGCCTCAGGAAACATATCTAGAAAAATGTTTCTATGGCCAATGTCAGAGAAAGTACTGCCTGTGCTCTCTTCTAGGATTATTATGGTTTCAGGTTTCACATTTAGGTCCTTAATCAGTTTTGAGTTTATTTTTGTGTATGGTGTAGGAAAGTGGTCAGTTTCATTTTTCTGCACGTAGCTGACCAGTTTTCCCAACACCACTTGTTGAAGAGACTTTTTCCCATTGGATATTCATTCCTCTTTTATTGAAGATTAATTGACCATATAATTGAGGATTTATTTCTGGGTTTTCTGTTCCATTGATCCTTGTGTCTGTTTTTACGCCAGCACCATACTGTTTTGATTACTACCGTTTTGTAGTATAACTTGAAGCCTGGAACTGTGATGCCTCCAGTTTTGTTTTTCTTCTTCAGACTGCTTTGGCTACTTGGGGTCTCTAATAGTTCCATATAAATTTTAGGATTGTTTGTTCTAGTTCTGTGAAAAATGCTATTGGTATTATATCTTACAAATCTTACCACTGTGGACAGAGGTGGCTCTAAGTATGCACACCATTTTTATAGCAAAACTGAAATTGCCTCTAGACACATTCATTTACAAATTTAACAAAAGCATTATCCATTTCTCCCCATTTTGACTTTGTGTGTGTGCGCGCCAGACTTGGTTTTTGTCTACCCCCCACCCCCTCAAAGGGTAGATAAGATGAATGTGGAACCTGAGCAAAATGATATCCCAGGAAGTCGATGGTTCCATATAGGAATAGCCATGGCAAGAGAGTGTCAGTAGGTCAGCTGACACCAGGAGTTATAGTCTAATGTTTGAAAGCGGCTCCTTTCCTATTCTGAGTGCAGCGATGGCTTGAATAAGAAAAAACATACATTGCTTTTTGCTTGACAACTTAATATAAAACTCTTTCCCAGAAGAAATTTTTGTACTGGGCCTTTGTATTAAAATTATTGCAGCCATAAAGGTAGTCATGTACCCAAAGCCTAAAGGGAATCAGGAGAGGGCTAGAATAACTGTACGTTCTGTCACTCTTCTGTTTCCTTTGCAGTCTGTGTGGGCTCTGTCTGGAGGAACCAGTGGAATTGCCTTAGCCACGGTCTGGTGTTTTCTCGGGTTGCTTTAGGCAGAGCATGGCTGATTGGGAGTCACCAGTATATGACAACTGGGAACAGTAACGTTTTGGGACCTTACTTCCTCTACTTCCGGAGCATTTTAATGTTTGTTCTTTATGACTTTAGGTAAACATGTCCAGTGTTCCCTAAAATCTGAATGAGTTCTGTATGCATGAATTAATGAGTGTCTTAGAACATCAATCTTGAGATGTAAGAGCCTGTCAGGAAAATCCAGACCCTTGATACAGAAAGTAATCGTCTTCTGTCGCATACACGGCTTCTGTAGAAAGTCTGGTGACAGGAGGGGATATTGCAGGAAGGTATCTTAAGAGGCACTTCTTGAAATATTGTAGGATCTGTCCTCAGATGAAATGGGATCGCTGCAGGACATGGGTGTACTCTGCATCACTCAGCCCCTCACAGAGCGACTTCGGAATCTGACCTCAGACTGAGGCCTCTGGATTTCATAGCGAGTTGTATTCAGTAAGAGCATTAGGAAACGCATGTCTGCGCTTTTGTGGCCATGTTGTTAGTGATGTTGTGTTTGGGTAACACTGTGGGGATCTCTGTAATTCTTCAGGCAAGAGATGTATCTTTTAAGAACTGAATCTTTTAAGAAACAGGTGTTTTTACTTTTTAACGTGGTACTCTTGTTAGCTAAAATTTCTGTGGCTTCCTCTTTGTCTCAGTTTCCAATAAGCTTAAAAGACAAGTGTTCTTCACAGCAATTATATTTGTCTATTATGGTTAAATAACTTGTGTGTCTTTTTTTTTTCCCCTTTGGTTTTTTCACCTCACATTTTAGATGAGAATGAAAAATTTTATCCCATCTCAAAGAATCAAGTTGAAGAAAGTTGAAAAGATCATTATCCAAAGGACTTGGTCCCTCATTTTTTTTATACAGGGCAGCAGCGTGAGACAGCTGAGAACCATCTGGGAGGCAGGTATAAATAGCTTCTGGGTGTTCTTGAAAGGTGATAGTTTTTCCTCCCACATAAGATTAAGGTACTTTGTAGAAAGGAGTTAATCTTGTCCATTGGGATAAAGGACAGAGAAGTGCCAACTTCCTTACTCATAAAGCTGGCCATGCAAAGGATCGGTTTGAATTATCATGTTTTGTGACTTTAGTAGCAGAACTTTTTTCTTAAAATTCACAGGCTAGCCCATTTTGGCCACATCTTCACTTCATCCGTATTGGCTCTTTTGGGTACCAGGAGCATGTGAGTTGAAAAGTAAAACTGGAGAGGAAGTTAAAATCATAGTACAAGATGGAAACTGGGATTATTGCCTTTGTTACCTTGGGTAAACAAATACTGCCTATGCGTAAGCATTTGGGCAGATAAATTTCACATGGAAGGTGAGGGTCGACATGACTGAAGTCTAAGTCCCACCTCTGCTGTGAGAGTAGGGCCCTCATTCAGCTGGCCGCTTTGCAGGGCAGAAGCATTTGTTTGTCTTGCTGACAAGTCCTTTTGTTGAGGTTCTTTTTATAGGCGTGTATCTCTTCAACTGTTACCACTGGCTCAGAACAGACCACAGCTATGCCTCAGTTCACCCAGTAGGTATAGCTCTGAAAAGTTGTGAGTGTAACTCTTATAAATGAGCTCATATTTTAAGTATTCTAGGAAAACCCTTTATTCAAGGGAGCCCTGCTGAGAGTCATGATGTGAAGTGCTGTGCTCAGTAGGCACTGGATAACTACATGGGTGGACAGATGAAAAGAAAGATCCTTTTGTACACTGAACCCTTTCATCAGAGCCATTGTCTACGATTCAGTTTCTCCAGAAACTGTCTCCCAGACCAAGTATGGGTGTCTCTGGGCCCTGCTCCAATAATGACCTTTGTATGACTCTATCACCATACTGTGTTAATGTTAGTTAAAACAGGGTAGATGTACTGAATGCTTACTATGAACCAGGCCTGGTACTAAACATCTGTCATCTGTTAGCTCCTTTGATCCGCGAGGCAGTCCTATGAGATGAGGAAACCACAGTTTAAAGACATTTGGCCATGGCTTGCCACGTTCATGTAAGTGGTAAACAGTGGAGGCTGCTTTCAAATGTGAGTCTAACCCAAAGCTTCTAACCCTGAAGACATGGCTTTGCTACCTGTGTGTGTCTGTCCATTAGACACCAGCTCCCTGGAAACCAGAGCTCTGTTGTGTCCACCTTTGTCCCACTGTGCCTGGTGTATAATAGGCTCCCAATGTGGAGAAGGAGAAGGAAGGGCCAAGGTTGTGGTCGGAGGACTTGGGTCCAGCTCTGGTTCTGACATCAGATAAATCATTTAACCTCTCCAGAGTACCATCTGAGTTAGGGGAATAATCCCTGCCCTGCCTATATCACAGAGCTGTTGTGAAGGTCAGATGAGAAAGAGCTTACGGAAACCATAAGGAGCTATATAGGAAGGATTCAGACTAATTACCTAATTTACCTATTTTTAAAAAAATTTTATTTGAGAGCGAGAACACAAACCAGGGGAGGGGCAGAGAAGCAGACTCCCTGCCGAGCAGGGAGCCCAAAGCGGGACTCAATCCCAGGACTCTGGGATCATGACCTGAGCTGAAGGCAGACACTTAACCGACTGAGCCACCCCGTGCCCATAATTTACCTGTTTATAAGTTCAAAACAATTCAAGGCTAGAGCTCCTCAGAGCACCTGAAATATTTCAATATTTGGAAAATAATTAAGGAAACGTTAGGGGAACAAAGATTTTTATCAAGTCGGGAGGAAAATATGCTCTCAGATAATTTAAAGTCTCACGGTGTGTATACAGATATTGGCAAATTGGCAAACAATATGGATCCAGTTAGGTGACAAAAAACATCCTAGGTTAGTGGAGTGGACACTGGGTGGGGGTCTGGGCAGCAGGGTGCTCAGTGCAGCGTGGATGCTACCTTTCCCAAGGAAGTGCCTTCATTTTGCTGCCGAGCCTCAGTTTCCCTATCTGTAAAATCAGGTATTTGGTTCGAATGACTCCAGGCTCCAGTGATCTGTCGTTCTAAGCTGAGGTGTGTGGGGCGATCCTGCAGGACTGAGTTAGTTGTCCGGTTGTGTAGTTGTGCATGCCAGATGCCAGCACACGGCGTCCATGCTGCGCGAGGGCTGGGTGGGCCCTCACAGGCTGGGGCAACAGAGAGGACCATCCCGGTGGTACCCTTCAGGTGCCTTGTCGACGGTGCTGGATTCCACGGCGGGTTTGTGTGCTGCGTCGACTTAGGTTCCTCAGCAATGTCTTTAGCTCTGCTTCAGTGGTCTTACTTGAGAGAATGTTCTATTGTTCTATCCCCCCCCCCCCCCGCCCCCCCCTCTCCCCACTCCCCCCCTTTTGAAACTATTCGATTTCCCTTATTTTAGGCAAGTACAGTTTTCTTTTCCCTTAGAGTACAATATAAAAATGTTCTCTAAGACTTTCTTTCAACCTTAGAACTATTTATACTCTAAAAACTTAGAGTTTTCAAGACTGATAAGAATGTGCCCTGTGATAGCATCTTGGGTTTTGTAATATTTATTTTCAAGTGCATTGTTCAGAGCTTTGTGTTGACACTGGCAGGTACACAGAGCAGGAATGACAACCCACATTTTACAAATGGCCTGAAAGGGGAAGGAAAGCACACAAGGGACAGGGTGAGCTGGGGCTCAGGCTTTGTCTCCTTTATCCTGTTTTGTCCACCTTCTGGATGACACAAAGCCACGTTCGCAGGCCTGACCATGCAGGCTCCAGGTCAGGCCCTTGAAGGAAGCAAGCAGGGCAGGTCACGCTCTCGGGACAGCCGAGGAGAGGAAGCCTCACACGCCAGACTCCGTGCACACAGGCCTGGGGCTGCTGACGATTCTGTGTCTCCAACCCCCTCTTCTGACTGGTAGGGCTGCTCTTCTCACTCCATCGCTGATTCCCACTCAGGACTTCCCGTAGAAGCTCCGGGCCGCGCCTTCCTCTCACCAGCGTAAAACACATGTTTTAGGGACTCATTGAGGAAAATGCTAGTAAAGGAGGAATCAGGAGAAAGGGGAAAGAAGGAAAAGAGTGAGACCAGCACTTGGATGGCCTGCCTCCTTAGCCAAGAGTGGGAAGCAACCCTCCTGCTTTGTCCATAAAACCCTAAACCAGCCCCCAGACTCTCTGCTTCCACCTTGTCACGTGTTATGGGGAAGTTATGGACATTTCCACTTTTTCATGCTAAGTATTTGTGTATTTTTTCTGTTGCATATTTGCATTTATCAGTTGCTGTATGTAAGACTTCCAAATGGATTCGATTTAGTTTTCCAAATTAATCCACCTTGAATTTGAGACCTCCTATCTGACAAAATGCGAAAGGCATTATGATCAGAAAGTAGTTGGGATTTGCCTCCCTTTTGGTAATCATTGTCAGACAGAAGGCAAGCACCTTCGGAACGAATCTCCCCTTAATTTCTCCTGGGTTCTTGACGGCCATGCTCTCTGCTCCTGTTCTCCGTCCTGGAAGGGCTGTCTCTCGCAGCCCACAGCCGCTGTCTCCCCTCCTGGCATTTCTTCTCCGTGGGGTTCGCTGCAGCGCCCTCAGAACTGCCCAACCGGTTGGAACAGAGACTTGAATAATCTTCAAGTGTTTTAATAGTAAATTTTTATTTGGTGCATATTTTTTTAGTGTATTTCTGTGGAAAAAAGGTTGAATTTTGAGTAGCTGTCATCACAGTTGTAGAACTAAAAACCTTTGCCTTCGTGATCCGTAAAGAGCGCTTCTCTGCTGAAGAGAGCTCTGTGTGCACAGGGCTTCATCTGCCGAGCCGGCTTCATCACAACATTGAGTGCCTGAAAAATCCTTCGTGACGACTTTATATATGGCTTAGCATTCTTTTTCTTACACGTAATGCTGATGAGACTGTTCATACAAAATCTCAAGACTGCCTCTCCAGGCACGTATGCGAGTGGTTCTCTGGGAACACCCAGTGACCTCCCTGACGGTTCGTGGGCTCTGGACTCATCCCTCTTATTTATCTTATCTGCTCAGAAAGGCTGTGGAGAGAGACCAGTGTTCTCCTCTGCCAGCCATCATATTTTAAAAACAGGATAAAGATTGCTGGAAAAGTTGAGGTCTTTTGGTCTGCACTCTGTTCAGTTCCCTGGCACCTTCTCTTTGGTTTGGTTTCCTTTCCCTCTGTCAAGGAGCACTTGGCTAGGAACAATCTCAGTCATGTTTTAGTCCTCTTAAACGTACCCTCCTCAGTCTGGAATAATGTGAATATGAAATGCCATGTTGCCTTGCCTTGGAGCTACTGGCAAAGAAATCTAATCTCAAAACACATACACCTGGCATTTCTGAGGCCATCTTCACCTGGCATTTCACACGCAGCCTTTACCTGCCATCTTTTGATTTGGCGGTAATGGTGGTGTGTAGCAACGACACTGTACCGCTGTGGTTGTGGGCGATTTTTATCGCCGCATCTGTGTAAATCCAGCCTGGTTCTCCCATCCCGGTGGCCTGCACAGCGCCTGGTTGTGTGGTTGAATATTGGTCGCCAAGTTGCTTTGTTAAAGCCACAAACTTTGGAAGTGAAATCATCACACCAAGCGATCCGGCTTATGTCGACTCTTCTGTAAATAGTACGCGCTGGGGGAGTATTCTCTGGCCCCCAGGGAAGGTCAGCAAAGTGGTTGTGAGACAGAGTAATCTGGTCTGGGTCGTGCTGAAAGCTCTTATTGATATGGGATTAGTCTCGGTGGAGACAACGCCTGTCACATGGACATCACTGCGATTGAGAGGAGTGAGATGGGAGGCCAGTGGGGGGAAGGGGACGCTGCTGAGTCACTGAGTTCATTAAAAGGCTACGGCACGGGCGGGCAGCAAGACCGACGCCTGGACTGTGCCGCCACCACACCCTCACCTCTGGGTTGGTTAAGACTCCACTCCATGCCACGCCAGGAGGACAACAGCGCTTGACAAGGTAGGAACTCGAGAAGCTCGTCTCTCTCTTGGCCCTGTATGCCTCTCACACAGCCCAGGGCCCCAGGCGGATTTGTGGGGGCGGAAGAGTGAGACCCCAGCTGGAATGCAGGACCTCAACCTCTGGTCCTTCCTGAGCGCGGGCTTCTCTGTGCAGGTGCAGGGGAGGCTGGCCACCCAAAGATTTCCTGCCTTGGTGGCTCAAAAGTTCTGGAAGGGAAAAGAGGAAATCGTGTATGTGTTACGAGTAGCCAGCAGTCAAAAATACCGTTTCTCCAGCGTGGGCATAATTTAAAGTCACATTTAAACTCAGCAGTGAGGAGGCGTTGTTGGTGTGGGTGGGAAAAACAGGGTTGAGAATGTAAAGTCCCTGTTCTGTCATGGGTGCCATACAGTTGGTCTGAAGCTTCCGTACTACTAGAAAAAGCACAAAAATGGCAAACTTTTGTCTGCATCAGGGCTAGGGGTGGGGGACATGGAGGCTGTTTGGGGTGGGGGCAGTGGGGACAGAAGTCATGGTCTAATAAACTGTGTCCCACCTCCCTAAGAAAGGAGGGTGGTTTTCTGGTCTTTGCCTTAAATTTTGTTCGCAGCCTTAACTCGGTGTGTGAGTGAGTGAGTGTGCCTCCTGCTAGACGGATGTGGTGGGTGTGTTTCTGTGTCCCCACCACGTACACTGTAGGTGTATCGGAACAACTACTAATAAATGAACATGTCTGAAAAAGGTACTATAGAGATGAGTCTGGAGACCAATTTTATGTGTATGCTGTCAATAAAGACTGAAAATTGGTGGTAACTAGAGAACGCCGTTCAAAGTAAACTCAGAATGATGGAATGCCCCTCTGTCCTTTGTGAATCCTGGAGAATTGATTTTTGGCAAATCTTGATTAAAAAATGGCTGCTTGGACTAGGGGAGTGCTTTTTTTTTTTTTTTTAAAGAAGCTGTTTCTCCCTGGAGCTCCCCGTACATTCAGGTAGAAGGTAGGGTTGCTTTATTTTTTGAACTTCTTCTCCTCCCCTCCTCTTCTTTCCCGTTTGCAAAGCTGAACATTGAGTTCTATTCATCTCAAGTTGTTCAGAGGTGTCTCAGGCAAGGAAGGCAGACAGCCGATGTTTGGTGGCTTCGGTGAACGGGGGATATTAGTAATGGAGGAGAGAGGTTGTTCAGGGTCGGGGAAGAAGGAAAGCTTGTTTTGGTGCAAGAAAAGTTTGCTGTTTAATTGGTTGTGTCGGCAGCCAGCAAGGATTGGGAAGGAAAGAGAGCAAAGATGAAGAGAACGGGGTGTTGGGGGGGGGGTGGTGATTCCTTGCTCCTGTCATCTCTTTCCTGGCTGGCTTGAGTATAGCCTGTCTGGCATGTTGCTTGGATGACCCATCAGGAAACCACTTCATTCCTGGCTCCCCTGGTCTCAATTAGCTTGAGTGTAAAAACTTGCTTTGTTTAATCTGTCCCTCTAGCAGAATAAGACTTTCCCTTTTTAAAGAGAAAGGAATGTGTGTCTTGGGCATTAATGAACCTCTATTAAACTAACCTTCCTGCATAATTAAATTACTTACTTTGAAGTGAAGGAACACCTAAAAATTAAGCATTGAAGTATGATCCAGAACATGGTTTAAATAGTTCTTTCAAATTTTAATAAAAGTTCAAAAAAGGAGAACGTTAAAAGCTTCAACTCTGAAGTAGAAGTTTGTTTAACAACACTCATAACTGGGGAGAAAAACAAAACCTGTTTGGTTCTTGAATTTTGTAAGTCACCAAAGAGCCATAGATGAGACTTCATCTAACTTGGGGCCCTTGGTTTATGGAGAGGTGGGATGCTAGATTGCAGCGGGCCAGTCATTTCTTACTCTAGATCTGAGCATATGTGATGGCAGATTCATTTTGAGGGATAGATCAGAGCTTTTTCCATGTGGAATGGTTCAAAATAAAAATTTAAAGATTTATTTATTTGAGAGAGAGAGAGAACGTGAGTGGTGGGAAAGGGAGAGGGAGAGAGAAAATCCCAAGCAGACTCCCCACTGAGCACAGAGCCCGACTTGGGGGCTTGATCTCACAACCCTGAGATCATGACCTGAGCCAAAATCATGAATGGGAGGCTTAACTGTCTGAGCCACCCAAAATGAGAATGTAAATGTTTGATCTCAAACTGCCATACTCCAAATAACCTACAGATTATCCAGTGCAGAAAATTAACCTTCCATGTACTGCATGGTCAAGTTCATTTGTGTTGAAGAAATGCAAATACATTTAAAGATTTAGCCTGACAAAAGTATTCTTCCTCTCTTGGTTTTATGGAGGACAGCATTAGTTCCCCACCAGCTAAGGGGTCTTCAGACCTCACGCCGGACATATCCAGATAGCTGTGGGGTGCTTCAAACCCCTTCATTGTTATGTCTTTGAAATTCTTTTTTGTTTCTGGGAATTGACCCTCTTGCTTATGAGGTTGGCTAGATATTTTTTTTTCTTTTCTTTTTAAAGATTTTAGTTATCTGAGACAGAGAGAGAGAGAGAGTATGTCCCGGGGAGGGGCAGAGGGAGAGGGAGAAGGAGACTCCTCGCTGAGCAGGGATACCTCCCACTCCGGACTCCACTCAGGCTTGATCCCAGGGCCCTGAGACAATGACCCGAGCCGAACACAAATGCTTAACCAACTGAGCCACCCAGGTGCCCCGTCCTTTTTTTCATTTCTTAAGTTTTATCCAGTATTACAATATATTTAAATAAGGAGCTTTCTGCGTAAGCTCAGTCTGCTCTATAGACCCAAGGTCTAGACTGACTAAGCAGAGCTGAGAAGTTGAAGATGGAAGAACATTTCTCTAAGTTGAACTACAAAGTGCTGGTGTTGGAAGGAACCCTGTTGCCCCCTCCTTTGTACAGTCTTCTGCATTCTAGTGGGGAGGGCATCTGTGGAGACATCATCATGTGTTCTTACAGCAACAAGTGGTTCCACTGTGAAGCTGTCATCTTGACACCTGGCTGCTCTCTTGCATGTTCCTCTGGATGGCTTTCTTTGAGTAAGATGTCGCTTCCTGGTGCTATATATTGCTTCCACCAAGGCTATACTTGTCTGAGATCACATTTCCTTCACGAGTTCAGGTTCATGGCGTTTATTACCCACAGTCTATGCATTATGATGATATTCCAAGCTCCCTTTTATTCTTTCCTATTGGGTTTGAAACCCTTCTGCTAATTTATTGCCTTCCACTCTAGCTAGGTTTTAAGTTTTACCTAAGTGTCTTTCTCCACTTCCCAAGTTTCACATTAAAAGTTGTTCACCTTGTCAGTTTGTCTTTGCAAAATTTCTTTTCACCCGAGCTCAGGAGGTGCCCTTTCTCCCCTGTTGGGGGTTCCCATTCTAGTGCCTTATATACTGCCTAAAAACTAAAAATCCTGTTTCGCATCATCACATGTGTTATTACAATCCATGTCCACTTTATCTTTAAAAATCCATGACCTTCACCTGGAGGAAGCCAGGAAAATACTCCCTTGGGTTTCAGGACTGCCCTCAGAAAGTCCAGGAAGTTGCAATCGTTGTTCCTGTGTAAGAAAACAGATGGGGAGAGGAGAGGAGAGGGTGGGGTCAGCTTTGGCAAGCGGTCGCATCCTTCTCTGTACTGTTGGTCATTTTCTTCAGGAAGTCTGCACCTTTGGGAGTCCCGATCTCATCTGTGGGGGTCTCCAGCTCCCCCCTCCTACCATTCACCTGGCGTGGCCCTGAGACCCTCGTGTGGCCCTGGGATGCAGTCCCTTAATCTGCCTGTGACTCATGTTAGAAAAGGAGTCTTTTCAAGAACCTGGAAGCTGCAGACCTCCCTCCCAGAGGGTATACACACATGTTCCATTCGTGTCCAGTTTCCGGGGATTCAGCGTGTCCCAGTCAAGGTGTGGAACTCCGGGTGAAGGGTCCCAGGCTTAAGCATGCACACGTTGCTTTGAAACTTGGCAATTCCTTTTTACTACAGTCTGTATTATAGATTGTTCCGCCTGCCGTGTGGTTTTGTTTATTATGTACTTTGGGCCTCGGTGCACAGAATTGGGTTAATCATAGTTCATATCAATCACCCGCATTGCTGGTCCACACAGGCCCCTCTTCTATCACTTGTATTTCTGTATAACAGCTAACACTGTGAGCCCACCCCCAGCTCGGGAACTAGGGCACAGTCCTGCCCACCCAAGCCAGCGTCGCCTCTCTCCCTAGCCGTAAACCAATTGTTGCCTTGCTGTTTTCAGAAATAATTTTATCTATACATCTCTACATTTCTAAAGGGCCAGCTGGGATACAGTTTAAGTTCTTAAGTCCTCTCAAGAAACCTGTACATTCTCTGAGGTTTTTAAATTTAATATGTTGAATATATTTTAACATTTAAAAGAATTTAAATGTCTTTATTTATTTTAAAGTATCTGAGTGCCTACTAGGTGTTAGGTACTGAATGGCAAGGGAAGGTGGAGGTAAAATGACAGATCTGTTGTCACACGGCTCAGGAAGAAGATGCCAGAACCCCTTTATGCTCAAGTAATTACAGCAACAGAGACACAAATTGAACCACCTTCTGTGGGCCATGCCATTTCTGTACATGGCAGAAGACCTGTTTTAAGTCAGAAGTACACATATGATGAGCAAAAAAACCTACGTTCCCCTGCTTCCCTTGGATCTGAATTCGAATCAGCTCTCGGCACGGCCAGCAGCCCCTCCTTCCGTCCTCACTCCTGTGCTGTACCGCCAGCTCACATGGTGTTTGGTGACCACAGCCCTCAGTGTCCACGACCTGGGGTTCACGTCCTGGCTTCCCAGGTGCTTGTGACCTTGCCCAGATTACTAATGCTTTCCCCTCTCTTTCCTTGAGGGCAAAGTGAGGATAGCAAATAACTCCCTCCTAAGGTACTATGAGGACCGAATGAAGTAAATGCCCTTTATTTTCTTTATCTCTGAAAACAATGAAAGTGCTTAGTACATAGTACACAGTAAGTTCTCAATCCTTGAGGCCATCTCTAATTGTTTGGTGCTGCCATGGCCCAGGAAGGAGCAGGAGGAAAAAATGATGAAAGAAGATGGGCTCTGTCACCTGCAGTCTGAGACCTCGAACCTCCTGACTGCTAGAAGGGGCCTAATAAGAGCTGCTTTTAATAAGAAAGAAGCCAGTCACAGCGACCTGCAGCCCGGGGCATGCTTCTGTCTTCACGAAGTCTAAATTCCCGGCTCCACGGTGCCAACAGGTGTTGCCATTTCCTGTTCCTGTTCCCACATGGGTGTGTTATGTGTCCAGAACTAGGGCTCAAGCCTTCTGACGCTGGAGACTGTGTCTTTGTCAGTGTGACACACAGGGTGGCACCGTTCATAAATAATTGCGAAGAAAATCCGAGCAGGGACGCCTGGGTGGCTCAGGCGGTTAAGTGTCTGCCTTCAGCTCAGGTCCTGATCCTGGGGTCCTGGGGTTGAGTCCCGCAGTCCTTGCTCAGCAGGGAGCCTGCTTCTCCCTCTGCCCCTCCCCCTCCTGCCTGCGTGCTCTCTCTCTCTCTCTGACAAATAAATAAAATCTTTAAAAAAAAAAATCAATGGAGGTTCTAGACCACTGGCCCCAACAGACTTCTTTTTGCCCCCAAATTTTTTTTTAAAATTACGTTGGTAAATAGCCCTTTCACATCAAAATATTTCACTTAAAAATCCAGATTTTTGGATTTTCTTAGAAAATTGTCTGGCAATGCAGAGTCCACATTCCCACCTAGCTACGAGTGTTGGTGTTGAGAAGCACAGGCCCTGTGGTAAGCAGGGCATGCCCTGTCCAGTTTGTCATGGACCCCACTGCTCTCTAATGCTCACCCAGCCTCCTCCCTCATACCTCATGACCTCCTGGGCGCTGGAGTTTGTTACCCCATCGCCAGCGTATCATGAGAGGCTGACACCAGGTGGGAGGGTTAGCCGTCCATTCAGTGCTGCTTCTAAGAGCTGGCACGGGGTCCTGGGGTGGGGGCAAGGATGATGGGAATGAGGAGCACGGCTGGCTGACGTGCCCCCACTAGGTATGTCCGCTGTAGGACAGGTGGTCCGTGTGCAGGCCTGACTGCAGTGGACGCTGACGTGTGCCCAGTGAGTGGTGAAAGACAGAATGGAACGGGGGGCGTGTGCTCCTTTCTGCCTGAGCTGCTGATGGGGGTCTCGGGAATGAGACCGAGCTCTTTAAGGGTAATACTTCAATGTCTGGAGGAGAAAATGGCCTTCTCTCTGGAGGGAGTGACACATACAGGAAAAGACAGCTGTGACTTGACCAGTTTGACCCACACACACAGGAGCAGAGGGAGCTGGAGAGGGAGGAGGGGTCAGACAAGTGACCTTGAAGGCCAGACCGCGGCATTTGGAACTAGGCAGTCGGGAGCTGCCCAGGATTTTTGAGGAGAATATTGTGATCAAAGGAGTTCGAGGAGTGAACATTCTTTTCAATGGTCAGCAAACAGAGGTGACATTTGTCACTTCATGTGCTGGGGTTTACAGAATGAGTTCTGTGGATGCTGGTTCGTTTCGCCCAAATGCTGTTTCTGTAGCTGGTGCTGCTGCCACCAGGGGACCAGGGGTGCCTGAAAACAGGAGGAGGAGTGGCAGGTGGGTGCTCAGGTGTGGGTAATGGGAAAAAACAAGAATAGCCCACAAAACATGCTTTCAGAGAAAATTAATAAATACTACCTGAGCTTTGGTTAATCCTTCTTAGAAAAGAATGATTCGAGGAGGAATTCCTAGCTGTATAGCCTCCACAGAAGTAAGTCCCACTTGGTCTGTACAGCTCGGTGTACAAATTAGCCCCACAGACGGATGGAAACGCACGAGTGTGTGACTGAAGAGAGTAAACTCTGGAAAAGTGGATCGTAAGCTGTTAAGTGGTTTCCTGTGAGAAGCAGAATTTACTCTTACTTTACACACATCTGTATTGTTTGAATTTGTAACAAGGAGTAAAATACACGCAGATACACGATTTGCAACAGACATGTTACTTTTGTGGAAAGAATTTAGACAAACGAGGGAAAGTATTTCCAGCAAGTAGGTCACCACGCTCACAGAGCTTGATACGGTAAAAACATAGGCTGAATAACATGCACCCCACTAAAGATGTCTGCATCCTAATCCCTAGAATTTGCGAATGTTACCTTACAGGATAAAAAGGACTTGGCATATGTGATTAAGAATCTTGAGATGGGGCATCCGGGTGTCTCGGTTGGACATCTGCATTCGGCTCAGGTCATGATCCCAGGGTCCTGGGATCGAGCCCCACGTCAGGCTCCTTGCTCGGTGGGGAGCCTGCTTCTCCCTCTGCCTGCTGCTCCCCCTGCTTGTGCTCTCTCTGTCAAATAAATAAATAAAATCTTAAAAAAAAAAAGAAAACTTGAGATGGAAGTGTTCTCCTGGATCATCAGGTAGCCCTAATATAATCAAAAGGGCCTTTATAAGAGGGAGGCAGGAAGATGGAAGTGGGGAGAGAGATACATGATGAGAAAAGCAGAGGGTCAGAGTCAGAACAATCTAAGAGTGAGGCTGCTGGCTTTGAAGATGGAAGAAGGGGCCTTGACCCAAGGAATGCCAGCAGCCAGCAGAAGCCCAGGAGGGGAGAGGAAGGGACTCTCCCCCAGCTGCTCCTGATGGAGCCCAGTCCTGCCGACAACTGGTTTTTGGTCTGGGAAACCATTTCAAACCCTTGACCTGCAGAACTATAAGGTAGTAAATGTGTGTTGTTTTAAGCCACTAATTTCATGGTAACTGGTTAGAGCAGCAATGGGAAACTAAGAGTCTGAATGAATGAGAACCTCCCCTAATGATGTCTGCTGTCACTCAGCAAGCACTTCCGTGTCCAAGCTGTGTCGTGTGTCATCTCTCCCAGTCCTCACAAACCTGTGGGGAAGGTGGTGTAGCTCTCAGTGTCACAAGTAAGCATAAGGCTTACATTGCGTGTCACATGGTTAGTGTCAGAGCTAGGATTCTCCCTGTCCCGTGTGATCTCACAGCCCATGCATACGTGTCTTTAACCCTTACTTCTTAGGAGTACCTGCAAAGGACACGCTGAACTGTAAGCAGTGGGGTTGGGGTTACAAGTGATACTTTCTGCTTATGGTTTTTTTTTTTTTTAATTTACAAATTTTCTGCAGAGAATATAGAATCTTCGAGAGGAGGAGAAAACACTTAGTGAAATACTGGTACTTTGCCTCTTAGGGTTCATCATCACTGACCACGAAGTCTCCCCAAGAATGTTTCTCTTCTGGATTGGAAGCCCTCTCCGAGGTGGTTTTCAAAGGGCGCTTTGATCTAATAGTGTGGCCTCATCAAAACCTCCAGGTTTTGTCTTGGGTGACTGTCCGGTGTGGGGTCGTGTTCAGGGCCTGGCGTGTGGATGCCGTGGTCACGGTAGGGCACGGATGGCAGGGCACATGGCCCTGGGCTCCGGGTCATGGGGAATGTGCCCCACTGGGGAACCGATGGCCCCAGCAGGCTGCTCTGCTTAGTTCTATAATCAGTTGTGTCCCTTTACTGTCACATAATACAAAATGTCAAAAGAAAAAAGTCGCCCCATCCTTAGCTCTGTGACATTGCTTCCTTTCTGTTCTTCCTCATGGACGCAGAGGTGGAGTTTGAGAGAAAGTGCCACTGATGATGGGGAGGAGATCTCTGCCTGCATCACCGTGAGGTCAGGGGGTCCCCGTGGTCGTCCTTTCCCCATCCCACGGGTCCCCCTCTCCCCTGGCCGCCAGCCTTCCTTTGTTCCAGCCGAGGACGACCGCCTGCCTGTGGAGACACACGGCCCAGCAGGTGCTCTTCAGATGCTGTGACGTCACACTCGGGGACCGGCCTGTGTCCCCACAGGGCAGTCTGGAACATGGTCTCACCAGGACCGCCGATGTTTCGGCGGGGGCCTGGGCCAGAAAGAGGATGGTTAAAAAAGAGAGAGGACCCCCAGCTCCTCTGAAGGAGTAGAAGGAGAGGAGAGTGGCAGGAGCAGAGCCCAGTGGGAATGGAATGCAAGGTTCGGAAGCTGACTAGGAGGCGAGTGTGTGGAGAATGGGGTGAACACCTCAAGAAGTTCTCGAAATCCGAGAGGCCAGGAGAACTAAGGTCAGAAAAAGGTGTGGCCATCTGCTGTGGAGGCTGACAGGGGCACGCCACCCTCCCTAGCCCTCCCTCGTCGGATGTTTGTCATGTCTGGGAGGGAAGGAGTCAGGAGCAGGGGCAGCTTCTGCTGGCAGACATGGGGACCTGTGTGCAGCGTGATGGGTAATCCCACAGCAGTGATTGTAGTTTTTGCATTTGATGAGCTCTGTTGTTTTATTTATTTATATATTTTTGAAAAGATTTATTTATTTTGGAGGGGTGGGGGGGCAGAGAGAGAGAGAACGAACGGCGGGGAGGGGCAGAGGGAGAGGGAGAAAGAGAACCCTTCAAGCAGACGCCCTGCTGATCCCAGAGCCCATTATGGGGCTCCATCTCCTGACTCTGAGATCCACACGACCTGAGCCGAAACCCGGAGCTGGCCATTCAGCCAACCGAGCCTCCCAGGTGCCCCGATTTCTGCTGTTTTAGAACTCCGATGACCTGGAGTGCGGGGCCCTGCACCTGCTGTCCTAACCCGCCCTCCCTCCGCCTCCCTCTCCCATTTCAGGGTCCTTCCGTTCGGCCCTAAGCACAGTTGTGGAGAGGGTGAGGGCAGCTGTTTTCAAGGGGCATTTCCGTGTCTTTTCTGAAACTTGAGGCACGTTCATTGCTTTTCTTTCCTCTCAGAATGAGGCAGGCCCCCAGAAAAAGGAATGGGCCCTGAGGGTGCTCTCTCCCACAGATGGGATTGTTGTCTCTGCCACGGGGTCCCTTGGCACAGCCTTTTCACGTCTCCAGATGCTGTGGCTCTCGAGCACGCCGGTATTTCTGCACCGTTGTGCTGGCGCCTGGGGGCCGTCGCCACACCAGCTCCTGCTGTCACCCCACCGGTGACACCCGAGGTTTGGTGGTGGTTTTGTCTGTCTGTTTAGTTTTCTCAGCAGGAAGGAGAGCTCATACTGACCAGCCGTGAGGCAGGGACAAGTTTCCTCCCTGCCGTGGGGCTCTTCTTTGTTTGGATTCAGAATCATTTCTTTCCTGTGTCCTAAGGGCCTCTTTTTCCCATGGAGTGCCTCACTTGAAGTTTTTCTTTCTTTCTATTTTTTTCTTTCTTTCTTTCTTTCTTTCTTTCTTTCTTTCTTTCTTTCTTTCTTTCTTTCTTTCTTTCTTTCTTTCTTTTTTTAAGATTTTATTTATTTATATGACAGAGATAGNGACAGCCAGCGAGAGAGGGAACACAAGCAGGGGGAGTGGGAGAGGAAGAAGCAGGCTCATAGCGGAGGAGCCCGATCTGGGGCTCAATCACATAACGCCGGGATCATGCCCTGAGCCGAAGGCAGACGCTTAACCGCTGTGCCACCCAGGCGCCCTGTCTTTCTTTCTTTTCTTTTAAGAGATTTATTCATTTGAGAGAGTGAGTGCTCGTGTGTGCAAGTGAGGGGTGGGAGCGAGGGAGAGGGAGAGAATCCCAAGCAGACTCCACACTGAGTGCAGAGCCTGACGTGGGGCCCGATCCCAGGACCCCCAGATCATGACCCGAGCTATGTAACCTATTTCCTTTCAAAAAATCTGGAAGCAAATATGACCAAAGATTGACATTTATGAAATTGGGATAGTCAGTACCTAGTACAATTCTCTACTGTTCTCCCTGTTGTAAAGATTTTCTGATAAAAGGGGAAGCACAGAGACTGTGCTTAGGGGACCCTTTGTTTGGAATTCCTTGCAAAGATTGTCACACATTCTTGCTCTGACCTTTACTTAGTAGCCACACATCTTCATCCTTCTAGGGCAAATTGGATTTTTTTTTCCTAAATAAAGGGCAATTGGCATTGAATCTGAGCGAGGTAGATAATAAATCAGGAGAATGCTGTTTTTTAATTGAGAATTTGGTGTGGCCGTTAAGAGAGAATGTCTGAGCACCAGCAGCTTCAGGAAAGCAAGCACCTGTCCTCCCGAGCAGACTTGTCAAGACAGAGGGCATCCACACAAATGGGTAAGAGGGGCCTGCTTGTTAATAGGTCACCCTTGTTACTGACCTGCCTCACAGCCAGACTGCTGTGTTTTCTGATGGACCCTCACGGTCTGTCTCTGCTCCTGTCTCCTGGTCCTTCAGGCCATTCTTTTCTGTTCAAGTGTAAAATTAGGCTAGAACTTCAAAGTTTCTTTTCTGTCCTGTGAAAGCGGGGGGTCAGGAGGGTGGGCTATGGTGAGTCCCTCCACCAGAGCCACAAGTGAGAGCCTCACAGTGCAGGGGACAGCTGACTGATGCTCACAGGACAGGATGCCAGCCAGCCTCTTGCAGAGAGGGTGCCGAGTGAGTGAAGGGCTGCGGCTGCCAGTAGCTCAGAGGGCCCACACTGCGCTGTTCTCATGAACTCTGGTGTTTGAAGCCTTTGGAAGCAGTGAGCAAGTCTGAGGGTCAGGGATCCTTTTCAGGTCCGTCTTCTGGACGCGTTCCAGGGCCCTGCTCTGTGATTGCTTTTCACAGAGCTCGGCAGACAGCCTGACTCTTCCAAGGTGAAGCCACTCTGGGCTTTGCCGTCAGAAAATCTGTTGTGCGGAGTTCCTCCTCGTCCTGTGGGGGGAGGGGGACAAGTATTTCTCTTCTCCCATTATGTTCCCTTGTGTAGTGTCTGTTTTTCATGTTCTTTGCTTTAATAGCTCACTGAACTCGGAGTTTCCCTAAGTAAGAGGCATGGCGTTGGCATTTGATTCTCGGCTTTGCTGCTGACTGAGCAGCTCTGGGACCTTGGGCACATTATTTAGCCTCTGAGACTCCGTTAATCACACTTAGGAGAACAGCAATAGCACCTTCCTCGAAGGGCCGTGGTGATGACTAAATGACCGATGTGTGTTGAGTACCTTGCATGGGACGTTCAGGTTCAAAGTTGATCCGCATCTTCCTACCACAGTCCCCTGAGAAATGGGTGTGCCCTTGGTCTTGATTTCCCCTCCTCTGTGCCGTTGGGTTGTTGGTGACACATCTCTGCTTAATGATCGTGTAAACATAAAGCCTTCTTGGTCACAGTTACTTACTAAATAATAGAAACTTCGCAGCCGTTCCCCTGCAGTCACCGTGGCTGTCCTTTTGAACCTAAATTTGCGCTGCCAGGTGCACGGTGGCAGGACACACGGTTCTGTGTTTCTTGGTTACCTATTTGATGAAGATGCTAGAATAATTGGAATCTTTTTTTTTTTTGCCTCCTTTCGGTAAACAAAGATGAATTTAGTTTGTCCACTGGCTCTGGTCTTTTCACGAAGCTTGACAACCTCCAATCGCGGCTGAGATGAATTTATCATGGAAAATGGGGCGTCCGGAAGCAACCATGGGCTTGCATATAGTATGGACAAGCTGGCTCTGATATGAGCTCTATCTGTGATTTCAATTCCCATCTAAGGTCTCCGCCTCCTTAACTCTAAATAATGCATGACCCTTTTTGCAAACCTGGGAGCGAGAGGCCTCTTTATGGCTTGGTTTACTTGCTCCTACTTTCCCGTCTCTAGAACGATCATGGGATCATGCTCCAGCAGGCCGCACACTGAATTTGCTTATGCCCCTGTTGTTGTATCATTGTCCCTCAATGTGTTCTGAGGACGCGATCGCGCTGTAAGGAGCCTGGCTTGCAACGTGGGTTTCGTGTAACCTGCTGTGGCTCACGTTTGTGAGAACGTATCTCTTGGGGAAAGAGTTTTGTTTTTCTGTTTTCGTCACGAGTGCATACATTCGCTTCTGCTTCTGTCGGTGTGTTTATGACAACATTCTCCATGAGACTAAAGGACGCACGGAGGTTGTTGGGGAGCGCGCCGAGTGCATGTGGCCGTGCGGGAGACGCAGTCTGCACAGCCAGTGGTGTGCTCTCTGAATGATGGCATATGAAACGGTAGTCAGGGGTGTGCCACAGTAAATGGTGAATGCCTGGTTCAGGAATTCTGTAACGCATGCAGGAGGGACTGGGCTCTTTGCTGTGGACATGGTGGGTAAATAGTTTATCATTTAGGGGTAGATACACTCGGTGTCTTGCTGGATCCTCAGAGAATCCCAGCTCTGGGAGCAGCTGGCACTGTTTCTGGGGGACACAGGTGCTTCTCAGGCTGGGCATGTGGGAGACCTGCATACAGCACGGTCTGCAGCTGTGGCATTGGAAGTGGACCTACCCTGAAAATAGCTCCAGAATGCCTGGTCTCAGCTCTAAAATATCCTGAGATCCTCTGGTCCTTCCAATAACCTAGTCTGTTGAGGGTGCCCTTAGGCCATTTTCATTTAAAAAAAAAAAAAAAAGAAGAAGAAGAAGAAGAAGATGAGGAGGAGGAAACTTGCCTAGATCACAGAGCCAATGAAGGATGGCCGCATCCACGTCCTGCTGTGCCGGGTGCAGAGCCCAGGCTTGTAACCACCCCATTTATACATGCCCTTCTTGCCCTCCAAGCAGCAGTGTTGTGAGAATTAGAGATCGTATAAATACAGACAGATGGAACAACACACAACAAAGGTTGTCATGTGTGTGAGATCATCACGGTTTTTATTTTTAAAAATACGAGAACACAGAAGAAAACTATTTAATCTGGCAAGGAAACCCTGGGGTCAGCTTCTAGGAGGAGGTAATATTGAGGGTGACCTTGAAAGATCAGTAGGGATAGAAGGGTGTGGCCACACTGTGTGTGAAGGGCAGGAGGAGGATGGGTAGTGACCGCACAGGTGCGGGATGGAGGAGGAGCAAGGGATGGAAGTTTAGATGCTTTTGGAATGGTTGGTGGAGGCCAGATGTTGAGGAGCCTCAAAATACCCTAATCCTAAAGGCCAGCACTTTTCGAGCGTTCCCCTTAAAGCAGAGGTTTGGGGTGGGTAATTCATTGTGTGTGGGGGGCAGTCCTGAGCTTTGGGGGTGTTCAGCGGCATCCTTGGCCTCTACCCACTCTGTGCCCGTCGCACCCTCCTTGCCCCCCACCCCCATGGTGAAAACCAAAAATATCTCTACACATGGTCTGGGAACGGAATTGCCCCTGACTGAGAACCACAGTCCTAAAATAAGACAAACTGAGACACTGCCCACTTCTCAGGAAGCAGAGCGCAGCCAGCGTCACCTTCGAAACGGTTCACGACGTGGAAGTTCTTCAACATCTCGGGGCTGGTAGAGGTTTTCTCCTAGAAGTGCGCACGTGCTGAAGGCTGCATAGCCAGTGGCCCTCAGAGGCCAGAAGGCCGTAGGCCTCCAGTGCGACACATTGATCTTTCCACGCACTGTCTCTGGGGATCTGTTTCTGTGTTCAGATCACTCTTGAATATTTTGCTTTGTTTGTGTGTGAGTATTTTAAATTTAGAAGATGTGTTATGAAGTCAGGGAGCTTATATTTGGTATTAGTATCTATTTCAAGCATATTCTGTAATTTACATAATGGACACTTCTTTTTTATAATGATCATACATAAAATACAGTGTTCCTGCTACTTGGCACTGTGTTTAAAAATATGGTTTCAAGGGGCGCCTGGGTGGCTCAGTCGTTAAGCATCTGCCTTTGGCTCAGGTCATGATCCCAGGGTCCTGGGATCGAGCCCCGCGTCAGGCTCCCTGCTCAGCTGGGAACCTGCTTCTCCCTCTCCCACTCCCCCTGCTTGTGTTCCTTCTCTCGCTCTGTCTCTCTGTGTCAAATAAATAAAATCTTAAAAAAAAAATATGGTTTTGAATGCATAAAATGCCTAGAATTTGAAGTCAAATGATGGTTGAACTGAGTATAGAAGGCATGTCCGGGGATTATTTCTTTATAATAGTGATTCTTGGTATTTCAGTATTTGATTAAAATAAATAATAACCCCAGCTTTTCTTAAAAAGAAGTGCACACATGCTTTACTTTGTTCTTTACTATATCCAGGTCAATCTTAAAAATATTTGAACTTATGGTTAAATGAAGTTAAGTGCCGCTCTGGGGCAGGCCCCCACAAACCCGAATGCCAGGCTGGGTAGCTTAGATCAATGAAGCGGGCTAGGAGGGTTCTTTGCTTTTGTCTGAAAGATGACGTCGGGGCTCCTGTGTGGCTCAGTCAGTTAAACGTTCGACCCTTGGTTTCGGCTCAGGCTCGTGAGATAGAGCCCGAATGGGCCCCACGCATGGTGCAGAATCTGCTTGAGATTCTCTGCCTCTCCCCCTGCCCCATGTTCTCTCTCTTTCTCTCAAATAAATAAAATCTTTAAAAAAGAAACAAGATGACAGGGCCTGGGTGGCTCAGTTGGTTAAGCATCTGCCTTCTGCTCAGGTCATGATCCCAGGGTCCTGGGATCAAGCCCCTTGTCAGGCTCCTTTGCTCAGTGGGAAGTCTCCTTCTCCCTCTGCCTCTGCTGCTTCCTCTGCCCCTCCCACCCCTCGTGCATGCTCACTCGCTCTCTGTCTCAAATAAATAAATAAAATCTTTTTTTTTTAAAGATGATGTTAATTATGGAGGGCCATGGTTGAGAGGGGAAGCTGCCTTCACTCCTAGTCTGTTGTCAACACGCCTGATGCAGGCTTTGGGTTGCTAGAGTTCAGGTTGCTTAAAGAAATCCACAAGCATATTTTCATGTTAAATGCATTCGTATTTAAAACAGGCTTAAGTAAAGAAGACTGTGC
This sequence comes from Ursus maritimus, assembly GCF_017311325.1. Taxonomy (NCBI): domain Eukaryota; kingdom Metazoa; phylum Chordata; class Mammalia; order Carnivora; family Ursidae; genus Ursus; species Ursus maritimus. The sequence goes on from NW_024426663.1 coordinate 251,624, forward strand.
AAACCAAACATGATGTATCTGGTCAGTTTGTAGCCCCCTTCCCCTCGGAGCCACCTGTGTTGTGGCTTCAAGTGCTTACTGGCACACACTCTGTCACCCACACTCTGGGTCCCCCAGTTTGAGAAGCAGGGCCTCTGAGCCAGGGAGACCGTGCAGATGTGGTCGGATCCCTAGTAACTTGAGACGGTCAGTGCAGCAGCTGGGTGTGCGTCCTCCGAGACCCCCCGGGGGACCCCTACCCTGCTTTAGCAGCAGCTGTGACTCAGTCCAAAGTACTGGGTTTTTATGTATCACCCCCTCCCCCCAACACACACACACTCCCATCCCTCCACTAAAACACCTCCACAGCCTTTCTCATATGACCCATTTGCAAATCTCAGGGTCCTGGTGCCTCTCCTCTGAATGCGTGCTTATCTGCTCTTTTTCTCGAATCAAGGAGTCCAGAAATGAATTCATCTGACCCGTGTGGGGTCAGGAGGCATTAACTCCTCTTTCACACTCCCCACACAGCCTCTGTTACTGTGTCCTAAGACTGCAGAGCTCCTTGGCAGCCACGGGCATGCTTAATTCACCGTGAACTTAGTCTGAACTAGAATTCCTAAATCTCTTTTATATATTCTGCTACCAAGCCGTATTTCTCTCCTACACGTGTAATAAATTACTTTAGCATGCTCGGGGATGGTAATGACTCAAGAGCGCCTGAAGTTGGTCAAGCCGTTTGTGCCTCTCAGCAATCCTGGGCTGCTGCCGAGTGTTTAAATATGTTTGCTTTTTAACAGAATTGTCCTTCTTACCTTCTTGTCAGCGGTCGGTTTCTGTGGTTGCCTGTGTGGCTGTCTCTGGTCCTTTTCCTTTGCTGCTTCTAGTCTCCTAGGAGTTGGGAATTCACACGTCCAGGAATTTTAGAATTGTGTAGCCAGAATTTCTAGAATTTTGGACAAGACAGTTGGTCTCTGTGTGTGGACCCTTAGTACGGGTCAATCATGAGAGCACAGGTTGGACGATAATGTTTCCTTTGCTGGTCAGAGCCATTTATTTCCCCAGTTTTCAGGTCTGTAGAGAGTTGTACCCTCAAGGGCTTCTGTCTTGTCAGGTAAGACTGGGCTGCACAGAGAACTCTTCCCATTGAGACAGCTGTCCTTCCTCACCTTCTCATCTCCCAGAACTGTCTGGGAAGCTGGGACCTCATGGTGGAGAGCACCTAGACAGGACCCAGTCTTGGATGCATGCAACACCTTACGCCCACACTCTCCTTGTAAAGGTGAAGTTTCAACCATTGTGGAAAGGCCATTTACACTTGGAATGGTTAACAGCCTTCTGTGGCCTAACATTTATTCCATGGTTTTTGACCAGTGTTACGTAGTTGGTGTGATGGTACGTGTCATTAGATCCCCCTTGGGCTCCCCTAGGGGTCTTTGCCATCTTTCTCTCTCCTCCTCTTCAGTTAAAAGGTGGAAGAGATGGGGCACCTGGATGGCTCAGTTGGTTTAGTGTCTGATTCTTGGTTTCAGCTCAAGTCATGATCCCGGGGTTGTGGGATCGAGCCCTGCATTGGGCTCTGTACTCAGTGGGGACTCTGATTCCCCTCTCTCTTTATCCCTATCCCAGCCCATACCCTTGCTCGCGCTCTCGCTCTCTCTCTCTCTCAAATAAATAAATCTTTAAAAAGTAGAGGAGATGAGATTTGGGTTTGGGCACAGAGGTTCTCAGAATAACTTTTTCTTTCACTACAGTGTATGTCTGTAAGTCCTTTAAAAACTTGAGTTTTCCTATTTCAGAGTATAATTCTAGAATTGGAGATGTGAAATTGAAGCTATTAGCTGTCTAGTATACCTCTGTCAGTGGAGTATAAAGTTTTTACACAGAAGTTCTGTCTTTGGACATACTCATTTGACTTAAACCTATCCATTTCTTGGCATTTTTGATAAAAGCCTGGTTGACCTCTGTTTCTGTAGGGTTATAGGAACTGAGCTGCTATAGAGGAAAGCCAAGTGCTAGTCCACAAATTAGCGAAATAAAGTTTTGCAAATTGGTTTCACTTTTCTTCCAACATCTTTCTAACCAGCCCAAACAAAAAAATTACGTTATACCTATAAGCTAAGGAAAACCAATTGAGTTGGTGGGAGAGTGGGTGGCGGACAATTAGAAGCTGATGCTGTAGCTTTTTTAGACCATCTTAAGTAGAAACAGAGCTTTGGGTTAAGGACCTGAATTATCCCATGATGTTCTGCCAAAGTATTGATACTTTGTGTTGCCAAGTTCATCTCAACAAATACATGGTGCTAGCAAGTGGGGAAACAATCTCCTAAGAGCAAACTGTAACGTTAAGAGATGACAGTTCTTTGGAACATCCCTAAAAATTAAATGCCAGCTCTCTCCTCTAATGAGCTTTGGAGGGAGTTGGAGATGGGTTTTGGCATCAGACAGTCGTTCTACTCACCCAGCTTTGTGACTTTGGATAGTTACTCTAACCTCCATGGGCTTCAATCTGTACAAGTGAAAAATAGAATTGGGAATTGGGAAGATTGGGGGGGGGGTGGAAGGGTGGATAACAAGGAAGGGGGAGAGTGGCAGAAGCTAGATGATGGTAGTAGCCCTTTGCCCTCACCTCCCCACATCTTGTGTCAGACAGAACATCAGTAAATTTGGGCAATCATTCCTCACTAGTCAGGGTTTCCAGATAGTTCACATCCCTGTGGGTGGTCCAGTTTCCCGTGGTGCTCTTAGGATGGGGTTTTTGCATCTGCATAATTCTCCAGGCATCTGACTAGCTCCGGGTCAATATTCCCAGATATTGTGCTGGATACAGTATTCCTGTTAAGGCAGCTGAGGTTGGATTGTCATTTGGGGCAGTTAATGCAGTGTTCCTCTCCAGGCTGATCTGGAACTGAAATCCCTGGGTGAGGCCAGGCCCCTCCTCAGGAGAGAGATGTCCGGGGGAAGGAGGTTGCTGAGTCAATGACCTTGATGTTTTAATCAGGGCTGAACACCAATCGTACATTCTTCTTTCTTCTGAAGTAAGAAAGGAAAATAATGCTTTTAAGGTAGTTTTCTCCAACCTGGCACCTAAAGGGAAAAAAAAAAAGATTTGGAAAGTCGTAAATTGAAAACATTGAAATTTAGAGACACTTGTTTTTAAAAAATCTTTTTCTCTCTCTGTCATACACAAATAGCTTAAACTTTTCAAACCCGCCTCCAGTTTGAGTCAGGAGAGTAAGGGACCTGAGTTTTGGCTGCTAGAGCGAGCAGCCGCTAACCTTTTTTTTAAGATTTTATTTATTTATTTTGAGAGAGAGCACAAGTGGGGGGTGGGCAGAGGGAGAGAGAGAATCTCAAGCTGACTCTGTGCTGAGTGCAGAGCCCAACGTGGGGCTCCATCCCAGGACCCTGAGATCATGTCCTGAGCTGAAATCAAGAGTCAGAGGCTTAACCGACTGAGCTACCCGGGCGCCCCTAACCTTCTAAATCAGTAACAGTACTGAATAATACTGAGAGAGATCCAGAGCCCCAGCTGTGTAAGGCCATCTTCTGGCAGCTAAGTACCCAACATAAATCATAGGATGCTTTCACTTAAACTGTTCTGCCCACCTGGACACCTTCCCCCCAGAATGAGAACTTACCTGTTGAAATCACTCCCGGGCTTAGCCCAAATGTCCACTCTCCAATAAGATCTTCCTAAGTTACTGCTGATGGGAACTGCCTGGAATCTCCTATGCCGTCTGGTGGCAAATTATCGGGACCTGCACTGTGGCCCTATCCCAAGCCCGCAGGGGCTGTACGGACAGTGCAGTTACTCGGTGGACGGCTTTCTGCTGTAGATGGTCACGTCCTCACGGGCTAAACATGCAGGGAGTGTTGACTGTCGGCCAGGCTTCGTGCTGGCAACCAGACCTCGCTTAAATTTAGGCACTCACCAACATGTACAGAGCTGGCGTGTAAGTACGGATCTCACTGTGATGTCAAGGGTGTCGTACGGTGAGAGGAGGTAACAGGTGCTGTAATAGTTTCCCATGAGTGTCTCTGTGTAACTTTCGGAGGTCTTACGTTTTGAAGTTGGGGAGTGTCTTATCAATCTTCCATACCTAACAGAAGGCCCAGTGCGTAACAGGTCCCTAGGATGTGCATATGAAACGAGTCACTTACCGTTTCTTTAGCAAAAAGAATGCGTGCCCAATTAACTACACTGTCCCACCGGGTCGGGTTTGAGTGCCCTAATAGAGGAGCAGACACGAAGAGCGCCCTCACATAAGCCATTTAGCAAATGCTAATGGAAAGAAGCCATTTTGCATGACGTGTATAAGGCAGTTTAATCCCTCCTCCCCTATAAAAACCTCCTTTAAAAGCCTGTCAGTTGTGGGGTGCTCCTCTGATGGAGACACTGACCTGACAGGTAAGGAGGGCCCCAGTGGAGCAGAGCACTGTGGCTGTTACCTTATGAAGACACAGGACGCTTCCAGCAGAGTCCACCGAGCTGACGTGGAGCACCGGGCGGCTCCACCTGGTGAGAGCAGCAGGGCCTCTGGCTGGGTGGTCAGGGAAGAACGGATGGTGCGGGAGCCGGTCCTGTGGAGAGACCACATCTGTGCGGGGACTGTTACAAGCACCTGGCCAGGACGGGCACTCGGAATGCATGGGGGGGCTGGTGGGGGGTGGGCTGCAGTCCCAGCTGAAGACGCTTGCTCGTCCTTCACGGTGACCGGTTTCACGATCTTCTTATTTTTATGCCATCTTGGTTTTGGAGCTGTGACTTTTACATGTGAAGAGAGGAGCTATCCAGACATGCTCTTCACTTGGGTTTGAGGTTGGCATTTTGTGGTTAGCACTGCAAGCCCAGCACCTCCCATTTGTCAATGCTGTCACCATTTCCATTCACTCACACTTATCCTTTTGCTGCATCATTTCCATTGGGCTAGGTATCCTGTAGCTGGGGAAACTGAGGCCCAGAGAATAAAGTCAGATTTGACCCCACTCTTCTGACGGCAGTGCGTAATCAGAACATAGCTCAGGCCAGTGTGCGTTCTCTCTCGTTGATATTCCGTTCTACAGTTAGAGATGCAAGGTGCTTTTGTTGGACGCGATCAGCTTAGTCTTTGGAGTTCACGTGTATTACCTCTTAGCTTCTTAAATACTGAGTTCAGCTATTAGAAACAGTACAACAGCCAAGCTAAATTCTTTTGAGTCTCAGTAAAAGTATAGCTCACCAGAACCTATTTCTGGATTCTAATTGGGACATTTCAAGCCTGGTCATGGTTTTCCGACAAATAGTGCTGGTCTAAATTTTGCCTGATATGGTCTTTGAAGGGCCCTCGTGCATCCAGGCATATTATGTTAGCAGCAGAACCAAGAAAAGTGCTTCTTAGGAATCAAAGCTTCCCATCAAAATCTATTGTTAGGAATTGTCTAAATTTGGCAACTGTCTAAATTGTTTCTGGTGATTTAAGTTGTCTTTATTAATTTAGTTGTCTTCTAGTTCATGAAGACATTTGTTGGTCTTAAACTTGGAGCTTAGGAGAATGCATATAGGTTTTTAGGGCACTGCTAAATCAGTTAGCTAGTGGAAGCTATGGCTCTTCAAACTTAGAAGGGCTGCTTAGGGTTTCAGACTGAATTGTAAGGAGGGTTAGTGACAGTTTGCAAAGCAGAGTGCTGAATGGGGATGATTTCACATAATTGTAATTGTTTTTCTGATGAGAGAAGTAATTCTCCCCTTCGTTGTAAAATATAGGAAGTGAGAAAAATACTAAAGCCAAAATTACCTAAAATCCCTCATCCAGATATATTTGCCATTTACCTTTTTTTAAAAAAATTAACATATAATGTGTTATTTGTTTCAGGGGTATAGGTCTGTGATTCATCAGTCTCACACAACACCCAGTGCTCACCACAACACATACCCTCCCCAGTGTCCATCACCCAGCCACCCATACCCCTTACCCCCCCTCTGTTCCAGCAACCCTCAGTTTGTTTCCTAAGATTAAGAGTCTCTTATGGTTTGTCTCCCTCTCTGGTTTCATCTTGTTTCATTTTTTCCTCTCTTCCCCTATGATCCTCTGCCTTATTTCTTAAATTCCACATATCAGTGAGATCATATGATAATTTTCTTTCTCTGATTGACTCATTTTGTGTAGCATAATACCCTCTAGTCCCATCCCCGTCATTGCAAATGGCAAGATTTCATTTTTTATGGCCACATAATATTCCATTTTGTATATATGTACCACATCTTCTTTATCCGTTCATTTGTTGATGGACATCTGGGCTCTTTCCATAGTTTGGCTATTGTGGACATTGCTGTTTACCATTTACCTTTTAATATTTTCTGTTGTATAGAGAAAAAATTGATCTTGTTGAAATTGTCAAGATCCTAACATGAGCAAATGTGTATTTTTTGTGGGTAAGAAGGGCTTACAGTGTAGCATAAGCATTTCCCATGTCTGTAATAGGAATTTTTATTAAGCGTCTGCTCGTGGGCCACCCTCCACTGCCTGGAAAGTGAAGGAGAAAGAGCCCATGAACCAGAATACTGTTCTCCTGTCTGTCTGCTCTCCTCTGACTGGTGTAGCCTGAACACGGTTGAAAAGCAGATGGGCGAAGTGAAGGAGGAAGAGGAAATCAATAGTCCTGTCTGTGAAAGACAGCAAGTGAGTTTTGCAGGTGGGTTCTCTCTGCAATATATTCCACAAATCTGACTCATACTATATTTATTTTCCTTCATTAGATTTCTGAAGTGGAAGCACTATACTGAAAACTTGAAATGTATAATGTTCTTAAATTGAAAGCACGGGAGACAGAGGATGGAACTGATGAAGAAAGATAAATGAGACTGATAGAGGCATTAGGAAAGAGAAAATGGCAAATTCAAAGCCAGGTGGGGGTAAGCAGTAGAGACGGGCCAGTGGAATCCAGAGCCAGCGAAGAAATAGTGCTCAGGGAGGACAGTGTGATGACTACATCTGTGCTAAAATTGGGCATCAGGTCACCACTGTGCTCATTCTTTGTAGAAGTCCTCTTCAACTGCACTTGTGAGGTGGGAGTAGAAATATCTAGGAAACCTATAGTACAGAATGGGAAGCTACTTTTCAGCTAATTCAAAACCAACACACAGGTATGCGTAACAGTAGCTTAAGTGAACATGCCCAGAGCCCTTGTGAGGGACGATATGGGGCTGGGTGTTAAATGTGCTAAATCATTCGATACTCGCAATACCCACAGCAGAGGGTATGGAGGTGAAAAATGGTGGAGCTGGGATCTGAACCCAGGTGTGCCTGCGTCTAAGGCTCCTGCTCCTGGAAACACTAGCAGGCCGCGGCTCTAATGCTCCCCAGCGTGAGCTGTTAATGGGTGGTACATCCTTGCAGAACGCGCACACAGTTCCTGACTGAGTTGCTGACTTTTAGAGTAAAATCTTACTGAATTCAGCTGCATCCTTTTGTCTCGTAGGGAACTTGCATACAAGTAATTAGTAAATGAGGCAATACACTAACTTCTTAAAAGAAATCAATGGAAACCGATTCAATTGGCCTTAATTTAACAAAATCCTGCATCTACTGTTTTTAAAGCCTTAAAACACAAGCACAATGGTAACCAAAAAAACTCGAACCAGTTTTGGGAAGAATTTCCCTCGGATTCCCTCTGTAAGCCATATAGAGCCAGTCAGTTAAGAGTCCTGAGCATTGCCCTGCAGTAGTTCTTGTGTTCCTAACAGCCAGTGTACTTGCCTTGAACAGCATTTGAGAAGACCAATGTGCCCAGTGCTAGGCTGCAAATGGATTAAAGCAGTTGATTCTCATCTGTCAGAACAATTAACATGAGTAAAATGCTTGCCCTACTTAAAGCAGATGGAGGGAGGGGAGGAGAGGGAGAGGGGAAGGGAGGGGAGGGTGCTCTGTACTACTGTTCATAAGATTAATGTTGCTCTATGGGCAGGGAGAGCACTGGATTTATTTTCTGAACATTACATGGATTTACAGGGATGTCAGTTATTGCTGAAAGCACAGACTGTGTTCTTAAAGGGTCTCTGTAGGGTAGTGAATGAGGCACAGAAGAGGCGTGGGGGTGGGGAGTGGTGCAGGAGATATATAGGATGTCTAACAGTAAAGTATGACTTGTTGACCATTTTGTCCTGATTTAAGCTCTGCTAAATTCAAGGCTTAACAGTAACCCAGCTTCTTAGAGGATGTATAAATATTGTTACAAGATTTTTTTTGATAAAATAAGTGGAATGGACATAGGACTGTAGTGACTTGAGACCACAGCTCCGTGTTTGCAGGGAGACTTGAGATCCCTTTTGCCTTCCATTAGAGCTGGATCTGTGCTACCAGGGTGGGAGGAAAAGAAAACAGCATATTAATTAAGAATGAGACATCTAGAAGGATTTTATTGTTCTTTGACAGTGAAAGTGGAATGGGAAAATGGTTGAGGTGAGCACAAGAATCATAGAAGATGACAGCTGTATGAGAAATAATATTTACATGAGTGCTGAATCAAATTTTAATTATAGGAAGCCTGCCGAGGAAGGCATGGGGCTGTCGGCAGAAGTTCAGCCGAGCTGCCAGGACAGGACTGGGGTGAGGAGGGAGTGTTCCGGAGTGACCGCCCGCTGCGGGCAGATGGCTTGGAGATTGTACTCTTCACAGGACTGGGGGTGAGGAGGGAGTGTTCCTGAGTGACCGCCCTCTGCAGGCAGATGGCCTGGAGATTGTACTCTTCACAGGACCAGGGTGAGGAGGGAGTGTTCCTGAGTGACCACCCGCTGCGGGCAGATGGCGTGGAGGTTGTACTCTTCACAGGACTGGGGTGAGGAGGGAGTGTTCCTGAGTGACCGCCCGCTGCGGGCAGATGGCGTGGAGATTGTACTCTTCACAGGACCGGGGTGAGGAGGGAGTGTTCCTGAGTGACCGCCCGCTGCGGGCAGATGGCGTGGAGGTTGTACTCTTCACAGGACTGGGGTGAGGAGGGAGTGTTCCTGAGTGACCGCCCACTGCAGGCAGATGACAGGGGTGAGGAGGGAGTGTTCCTGAGTGACCGCCCGCTGCGGGCAGATGGCGTGGAGGTTGTACTCTTCACAGGACTGGGGGTGAGGAGAGAGTGTTCCTGAGTGACCGCCCGCTGCGGCAGATGGGGTGGAGATTGTACTCTTCACAGGACCGGGGTGAGGAGGGAGTGTTCTTGAGTGACCGCCCGCTGCGGGCAGATGGCGTGGAGATTGTACTCTTCCCTTCTCTCGCTGCGGGCAGATGGCGTGGAGATTGTACTCTTCACAGGACTGGGGTGAGGAGGGAGTGTTCCTGAGTGACCGCCCGCTGCGGGCAGATGGCGTGGAGATTGTACTCTTCACAGGACTGGGGTGAGGAGGGAGTGTTCCTGAGTGACCGCCCGCTGCGGCAGATGGCGTGGAGATTGTACTCTTCACAGGACCGGGGTGAGGAGGCGTGGAGATTGTACTCTTCACAGGACTGGGGTGAGGAGGTGTGGAGATTGTACTCTTCACAGGACTGGGGTGAGGAGGGAGTGTTCCTGAGTGACCGCCCGCTGTGGGCAGATGGTGTGGAGACTGTACTCTTCCTTTGAATATGCGCCCCACAATGTCCCTCATAAGTAAATTTTCTGTCCTGGTAGCCACTTGTCCCTTGTTTGCTCTTCTTCTTGCCTACTGGTCCCCCAGTTACTAGAAAAAGTCCGGAGTCCTCTGCTGTCGGTCGCGGGTTTCATGTTTAAATTGGATACTTAGACATCTTGCTAGAACAGCTGCTGGTGCTGAGATGTCAAGATGGTCCACTCACCAGTGAGATATGCTTTCTGAACAGGCACAGTGGAGACACAGAATCTTAGTTAACTGAGAACCAAGAGTAACTCTAGAATTGCTCTTCTCAGGTCTTTCCAGAACATACTCCACTGGTGCCTTGCCTGTCTGAATTCCTGCTTCCCCTTCTCTAGCTGAGCCAGCATCTCTTCCTTTCTCTGGTCTTGCTCACCACTCACAACTCCCTTTCTTGCTCATTCCTCTTTATGTACCACACACCTGCTGATCTGCAAGGGCCTTTTTCTGTAATTACGCTAGCCGCTGTGCTTGTGGACAGTGTCCCAAGCAGGCATTGGTTCTGTCAGGAAGTGAAATAATCCTCTAAAATGAGGAAAAAAATAACTCTGTTCTGATTTGGGAAAAAAGAAAGTACATATGTATGTTTTATATATATATATATATATACACACACACACACACACATACGTATATACGTTACAACATTATTTAAATTAGTAAAGATTAGAAATTTCCTAAATAGGATTAAGAAAATTGTGTACTTGATAACATTTACTCAGTCATTGAAAATATGAGTATGAAGACTATACACCTACTTGGGAAAACCTATACAAGATAACACTAAATTAGCGGTGTATCTATGCCATGATAACAGCCATTAAACAAAAAATATATGGTTAAAATGGAAAGGATCATGGAGAAATCTAGCTGATATAATTGTGATTTTTCAAATGTAACTTCTTTATATAAAGTGGTTTTAAAGGTAAAATATATTTGATGTTAACATTGTTTATAATCCTAAGCAGACTTACATAATTGATTTTAATGCTCAAGTTTTTCTTTTTAAAGATTTTATTTAGTTATTTGTCAGAGAGCACACAAGGTGGGGAGAGGGGGCAGAGGCAGAGGGAGTAGCAGGCTCCCCACCGAGCAGGGAGCCCGATGATCGATGATCGTGACCTGAGCCAAAGGCAGACTCTTACCTGACTGAGCCACCCAGGCGTCCGTAATGCTCACATTTGTTTTGCGATTGTGTGGCAGACACACAAACCTCTATCCCTGTGCACCTCAGAGGCTTTATGGCTTCCTAAGCCACTGCTGAAAGTCCACACTGTGTCATTGTGCAAATCACAGGAGGACCCTCCAGTGTCTGGTTTAGCCTTCCCATAGTTCCCATTGCCCCATACAGAGGAACTGAGTAATGCTAATCTTCAACATACACATATTCCATATTTGCTGTGTGACAGGCACAGTGCTGCGTGTTGGAAACCAGTCAGACACAATCCCGCTCCTCAGGGGGATCTAGAGGAGGAGACCTAAGAAACGGAGCCATTGGGTAGTGAGGTAGATGCTGTGGTAGGAAGTAGGAAGGGCACTTGGGAGTGGTGCCCACCAGGATTCAAGAAGTCCTTTCAGAAACCACCCGAGTGAGAGGTGCAGGTGAGCGGCACACGGTGAGAGGCAGGGCTTGCGACTTACCTGGAGAACTGCGATTTGTTCAATATGGCTGGAGAACAAAGATTTGGGGCGGGGAGGAAAGGGTGTGGTTCTTAGGCCACATTGAGAAATTTTAACTCTACCTAAGGGCAAAGGAAAGTCATTGAAGGGTTGTTGCTGTTTGTATCGCTCTTTGAGCAAGAGAAGTGATACCCAGTACTCAGAATTGCACTTAGCGTGTTGGCTCTGGCTTTGGAGAACAGCTGGGAGGGAAGGCCAGAGGAAGAAGAGCCAGGTGAAGCACCGTTGCTGCCTTCCAGGTGAGCAATGGCATCCTGAGTTAGAATGATGTTAGCGGGCATGGGGAGGAGCGAACAGTTTCCAGAAAGACTTATGAGATAAGACCAACAGAAACTGATGATAAGAGTGAGGAGTAGGGAGGAAGAATTCAAAAAAGGATGCCCATGTCTCTGGCTTAGGCAAATGGGCACGTAGAACCTGGCTCTTGGCACCTCTTGGTTCATCGGTTTGAAGCAGCCAGCAGGGCAACACAGTGATGGGGGAATGGGTTGGCTTCGCAAGAGAAGAAGACAGGTTGAGTTTAGAGGGCGTTGAGTGTGTCTCTGGGTACAGAGGTGTGATTGGCAGCTGGATGTGCAGGTCCAAAGTACAAGGGAGCAGTCACCGTGGCTATTGGGTTTGAGACCGGTGTTTTACTGTAGAGCTTCAACAGATGTCATTCACCCTGAGGGTTCTGCTGACAATAGTAGTTTGTGGAATTTCAAGTGCCAATAGCACTCGGATTTGAGAGTTAACTATTAGCTGTTGCACGCAGGGCACCGTCCCTGTGCTCTTACTGCTGGTGCTGGACTGTTACTGCAATCCTTCAGAACCTAGCCTGATCCCAGCCTTACATCTCTGTTTTTGTAACCCCCTAATTTTTACGTGGCATTTTAATATACAAGAAAAGGGAATTTGGGAAATATTTCTCAGGGAGAGGTCTAAATGCAAAGCACTCACCTGTTATAACAAACATTTTGTTGTGAGGTGGAGAAAATAGAGTTATCTCTTTAATTTTCTAATGGATACTTGAACTTGACTTTTTTTTTTTTTTTTTTAATGGCAGAATCAGCTCCTTGAAAATCAGCACAGGATGTGGCCAACAGGCTTGAAAGTGTTTCACTCCTGCTGGTTAGGAGTAGAAATAGGGATGGGGGCAGGAAAAAAGGGAGTATTTAGTGCAGTGGTTTTCAAACTTGTTTTTTTTATCTAGACCTCTGCAGATCACAGCATCCTAAATTTATTTCTAAAGTGATTCATGGATCAAGACCCCCAGGTTGAAAACTTGAAAAGTACTCTCAGGATAGTTGACTGGGGACCATTTTATCTCTTTCTTAGGGTTAACTACTTTAGAGTATATTATAAGGAATGTCGTGTGATCTTTAATTTATTCCCCAGTTACTCCATAGCAAATTTGCAATCTCATACAACCTTCTTAATATTTTCCTGAGCAAGTTGAACGAAGCTTTCAAAAGTCAAATAAATTATGGTGGATATAACCTCATCTCTACTTATCTGTCACTGCTTTCCCTGCAGTGTGAGTGGCTAATTGAACACCAACTATAGTAATCTGATTTGCATTTTCCCTGTCAAATGTGCCACTCTATGAATAGCTAAATTAACTCAGTCTTCCTGGAATATGCCCAAATGTTGAGAACCATTTAGGACTTTTCAAAACCATTTGGTCTATTAGCTCTGTCTTGAGATAAGCAGAATAAATGAGTCCCTGAAATCAAAGGGAAACTAATTGTAGTACCTCTTTCCAGCTTTGAGTCATCGAAGCTTGGCTGTCTCAAGTATGTTCTAATGGGGTTCATTAGTTTGTTTGTTCTGCATTTGATAATTCTGAGATAATTTTACATTTGCATTGTTAATATCCATTTTTCAAAATTTGTTGACATGTCTATTTATTTTAAGAATAATAATTTATTAGCCTTCCCTTTCAAGGCACAAAAGCTATGCATGCCCATTGTAACAAGTCAAATGACATAGAAGTATCCCATGAAAAAGCCAACTCTGTCCCTTGCCCTCCATATATTTCCATCTTCCTCCTTAATGCATGTTAACAAGTCGGTGTTTATTCTTCACTACCCATCTATGCTCAGATAAAATACACAAATTCGGCAAACGTTTTTATAGAAATAGATCAGACTATCTACGTCCTCATTTTAACTTCTTTAAAACTTACCACTATATCATGGTTTTCTAAGATCTCCACTAGATCTCGTTCTTTTTCAAAGCTGCAAAATGTGACTATGCCAGTTTATGCATTTGCCCCCTTGTAGGTGAATACTCTGTATTTTGGTTGCTTAGTTCAGTTGTCATTATTACATTGCTATAGTACCTTTGTAAGTAGATTCTAAAACTAGTAAATTAAGTCAAAAGAGGTGCTCCCTGGATATCCTAAATAACGCACATGATCCTTACCAGTAGGCTGGGCACAATTCACATCATTCCTTCCAGCCTCCACCAGCAGGTTGATTTTTCTTAATTGAGTCCCGTCAGCAAGACATTAGAAAGAAGGTGTGTCAGGAGCCCTGAGTCAGGCCATCTTTTGGACCCAGGTTGCTTCTCCCTCTACCCACCCATGTCCTGGGCCATTGCTCTTTAAATGTCCTAAATCTTTCTTAGCATTGGCTCTAGGACTTTTTTTTTCCCCTCTAGGACTTTATAAAAGCAGTTTGCTGACCTCTCTACTCTTCCATGGCAATGATATAAAAGAGACCCCATTCTAGTAAGCTTTCTGTAGTTCTCAAGCATAAATTCCTACTCTGTGACTTTAGTCCATCTTTGTATATCCCAGTGTAACCCTCCTCTTTCTTTTGCCCTTTGTGTTGCTATTGCAGTAATTTAGGGAGGTTTCTATCTTTGGATTCGTTATGCCATTGGTCAGAGTTGGGTGCAGTGGCCTGTAAGTCCCTTGTACACCTTTGCTCAGTTTACACACAACAGGTACATTCAGAATTAGGGTGCTGTTTTAGCTGTTTCAGGTTAGAGATACCAAACCAAATAAGACTCAAGACAAAAAATTCTGGGCCACTTTGATTTCATTCGTTCAGTAACTGTATGTGTGCTTGCACTGGACTGGCTGCTGGGAATAGAATAGGCATGTGTTTGTCCTCGAGGAATTTGTGTCTAGGTTAAGGAGAGCCTCTACGAAGAAAACTGCAATTGATAAAATGTCCGTGTTTTTAGGTGGCATTTCAAACATGACTTCACTGACTTTGGAGGTGGGGTGGAGATGGGGAGAGTGGAAGTTTAATGTTCTGATTCAAGCCCTGTGAGATTAAAAAAAAAATCTTCATAGTGATTTTATCTGAAGAATAAATAGCTAAAATATTTTTGAAAAACAAAAGATGTTTTAATGTAACATTAAACATTAAAATACTGTCATTTATAATAGCATAGAAGGATTTAGTTATAATGCCTGCAATAAGAACAGTACAAAGGGTTTAACTATTTAGTAGTACTAGGACAATTGTTAAGTAAAAACAAATTTGGCATTGTAATTTTTGTATACAATGAAATTCCCTGCAGAATAAAGTTTTAAAAAATGACCATATTAAAAAAATGAAAATATAGGTAACTGACTAGAGTGGAGAAGGAATTTCTTAACAAAAAGCAGAGGAAAAAAGTCTGTAAAGGAGAAGATTTATGGAGACAACTTAATAATACAAAACATAGATGTAAAAAAATGCTATATAAGTTAAAAGGTGAGCAGTCAACTAGGAAAGAGTAATTTCAAATACATATGGTGAAAGATGACTATCTTTAGTACACATCAAACTCGAAGAAGTCAGCATCCTGCCAAAATGGGCAAAGAACATGAACAGGCAATTAGAACAATAAAGCCATGTGTCTAATAAACTTGTGAAAAAAACTTAGCCTCAAAGAATCAAAGAAATGAAGACTAAAAGTCATTTTGGAACCATATTGGCAGAAAGAGTTTGTACATGGTATATCTAGATTTGCTGGAAGTAAAGCAAAATAGATACACTTGACAAGTTTGTACTACAATAGCTTTTTCTCAGCGTTTGTGAGGGAAGCAATTTCACATTCAGAGACTTTGGCCAAATATTCTATTTCCAGGAATTTGCCTAATGTTCTTCACTGCAGTGCTATACATCAAGGGAAATTGGTCACACATCCAGTAACTGGTTGTTGGTTAAATTGTGGTACACCCAGTGCATAGGTAATTACATCAAGATGGACAGATGGCCATGGGTGAGGTCTTTCTTGTAGCCTGGTTCGTTCTGAGTTCTGTCAATGTTTAAAAGGTGTAGAAAAAGGAGCAAACTCTTGGATTTGCCACCCTGATCCTTTTTATTCCAACAAGCTTACTTAGGAAGATCTGTACATGAAAAGCAAAGATTTCTCAGCTCTAAACCTATAGGAAGTATGTGACCACATATGGAATGAAAGGAATATGAGCCTATTCTGTATCCATATGAATTGCTGAAGAAGCTGAGAAGCTGTATTCACCTCCAAAACGTTACCTAGGCTATTTAGTAATCTGAAAGAGGTGATTTTACATTTAAACATTTACATTTAAACACCTGAGATGTTTACCTGTGTTGTTTTGTGGTCACATTGGCAGAAACTGTGCCAGTCAGCTCTGAATCCTGTTTCATTTTTAAGTGGAATTTGGTCATCAGTATTAAGTCAGGCACCTGTATTGTTTGAGCTGAATTATGTTCATTTGGTATGAACTGTTCACTGGTAGTGTCTCCATTGTCTTCCGCTCATTGAGTGGAGAAAAGTATTTTTTTTAAGATTTTATTTATTTATTTGGCAGAGAGAGAGAGCGAGCACACAAGCAGGGGGAGGTGCAGAGGGAGAAGCAGGCTCCCTGCTGAGCAAGGAGCCTGATGCGGGACTCGATCCCAGGACCCTGGGGTCATGACCTCAGCCGAAGGCAGACGCCAAATTGACTGAGCCATCCAGGCATTCCAGGAGAAAAGTATTCTATGTGTTTTCATATAGAATCCTTCCTGTAAATAATAATTCTTTTCTTTCTGAGGCTCCCACAGTGCCCAAAGTCAATCGGCCACGTTTGGATAGCTTTCCATTTTATTTTCTCTAGGCCAGAAGTTCAGCTGATGGTAGATCGATCACGGAGGCAGGGAAAGGTGAGCCTTCCTTAGGTGGTGCTTCCTACAATGGTGTCAGTTACCACCGAGTTCCATGACTCCTTGGTTGACAAACAGATCTCTCTGAAATGCTATGTGCCTTGAAACCTCACAATTTCTGGAGAATTCCTTCTCAATAGCTGCTGCTTTTCTTGGAGGCTGCCCAAGAACCACTATGAAATGATAGAGGACACAGAGCCACCAGTTACATTTTCTGGGTTAAGGGGGTGTCCACCTTCTGCTTGTCTGTGCATTTTTGCCCTTGTCAGCTAGCTGTGACACAGAACCTTAATACATTTTGGGGCAGGAATACAGACTAATCAGTACCCGAGTGATGAAACCGCCCTATTTTCTGTGCTTCTTCCTTTAGTCTCCAGAGTTAAGAAAATGGCTCCCTGTCTGACAGGAGATTACCTTGGACTGTGCTGTGGTTATGCCTAGCAGAATTTCTGTCGGGAACTTCCTGGTGGACGTAGGAAGTTGTGATAAGATGTTTTGTGTGAAAGCAGATATCTGAGTGAACTTGCAGGAACTCACTTTCTGTGATTCATTGAGGTCATGGCCAAATGTCCCAACAAAGCAGAAATGCTCCACAGGAGCACCTGACGTATTTGAAGCCTAAGCTTTAGGGGTGGTCATTCCCAATACGTCCATGAAGTGTCCGTTCAGAATTCAGAGGTCCCATTGTGGGAGCTAGAACACCCATCCTTTACTTTAGGAGACTCCTATTAATATAACAATATTGCAAGTAATTTGGCAATATGTGGATCGTGACCCTCAAATTTCAAGTCTTGTCCTTAAGATCCATTCTCCTTCAGGCTCCTTGTGGGAACAAAACACATCAAAGGTGCAAGCTTATGCTGTAACCACTGACTCCATTAGCAAAGAGGCTATTGTCCATAACATGACTTCTTTTCAGACTCTATAAACAGAGGCAATGTAGAGTGTGTGAAAGAGGAATTTTGAAGACCCAAGTAAGAGGAGTTAAATATAAAAGTCGGTAAATACTGCCCCCCTCCTCCTTGAACTGCATCATGTAACATTTTTATAGTGTTTGTAACCTATAACCTTCATCTAAACATTTTCCTCTCTCCCCAGGATCTGTGGGAAGTGGATATGGTGAATATTAGCTTCCACAGCACAGATAAGAAACAGGAGTGGGTGGGGGTAGACAGAGGTTGGGCCCTGAGGCACTTTAGTTACAGGCACACGCAAAAAGCATTGAGCTTCCCATCATTCATGTGGTTGTGTTTCATCAGAAATTTTCAACAATGTGGCTTCCTGCCCGAGAGGTGGGAAAATTGCACATTGCCCAATCCTACAAGGGAAGGATGTTTCTGCTATAGAATAGAAATAAAGTACGTTGATGAAAAGGAGAAAAAAAAAAGGGAAGAAAAAACGGGACCAGGTACATTCTGCGGCTCTATTTGTCCTTGTTTAAAAGACGTAGGTGCTGAAAGGAAAGAAAGAAAACAATTAATGCGGATACCACGTTAATTATTTCTGTCCATGAAGACCAGCCTGTCCATGATCTTGTGCTTTCAAAAAAAATTTGTGCATTTTATAAAAATTCCTAACTTTACACTGGAGTTGAGATCTGGGGTAGATGGCTATAGCCAAGGTATCATGCACTTGCCATCCCTAGAAGAAAGTGCATTATTTAACCAAAGCGAAGTTGGACAATGTAGAAATGCTGGAGACAATAGCAACGTATCATTTACGCCTATCTCCCAAGCAGTGCACTTTGCTGACTGGTCCCTGAATTGCCTCTTGCTGCCTGAATAGCCACTATTAAAGAAATGAAGCATTTTGTTTTCCAGACAGCCCTCTGATTGTTGCCTACACTCACACAGGAGTGCCTGGCTGCAGAACTTGCTATTTTTCCTCCTAGGTCATCCCACAGCAGTTCAAAAAGTGATCTGTCACAGGGAGGAGGGCAAGTCAATGCATTTTAAGAAACCTGCCCTTGGGTCTCCCCGTGGCCAGAATGTGACCTGCACAGACTATCTGAACGAACATTAACCCCCTTGGCTCTGCACCTGAGCAGTTTGACCAGGTCTGAATGAGAGAATTCTTTTTTGAGAACAACCTCAAGCTGTTTCTTAGTCCACACCTCAACTCCACCCAATTATCTAAGTATGAATGCTCCTCGGTGTGCTTGGCTGGGAGGGTGTGTGGTTGGCGTTAGAGGAGATGATGCCAGTTGAAGGCTTTGATACGTTTAGCTGCAGGAGTGATCCTGCAAGAAGTTTCAAACGGCACATTTTTTAAAAAAATGGAGGTATAATTGATATACAACCTTATATATGTTAGTTTCAGGTCTATAATGATTCAATATTTGTATGTGTTGCAAAATGATCAGTACCATGTCTAATTTAATATCCATGGTCACACATAATTACAGAGGTTTTTTTCTTGTTATGAGAACTTTTAGAGTCATCTTTCTTAGAACTTTCAAATATGCACTACGGTTTTGTTATCTCTAGTCACCATGCTGTGCATTACATCCTGGGACTTATTTTATAACTGGAAGTTTGTACCTTTTGACTCCTTCCACCCATCTCACCCGTCTTCTCCCCCACTCTCTCCCCTCTGGCAACCGCCAGTCTATTCTCTGCATCTGTGAGCTGGGTTTTCTTTTTGTTTTGTTTCTCCCAAAGGGCCCACTTTTTTTTTTTTTAACTTATAATGCTAATTCTCATCATGATTCTGTCCTTATTTTCCTTTCTCCTTCTGGGTTTCTTTTTTTTTTTTTTTTTTTTTAAAGATTTTACTTATTTATTTGACAGAGACAGCCAGCGAGAGAGGGAACACAGGCAGGGGAGTGGGAGAGGAAGAAGCAGCCTCCTAGCAGAGAAGCCTGATGTGCGGCTCGATCCCATAACGCCGGGATCACGCCCTGAGCCGAAGGCAGACGCTTCACGACTGCGCCACCTAGGCGCCCCTCCTTCTGGGTTTTTTGGCTTCCTTCAGAATTCATGGCTGCCTCCATGTATATGGCATGTCCATTATATTTCTCCTTTCCCCTATCCTTTGGATTGAATTCCTTCCCCTTTCCCTCTTCCCTTATCTACAAAACCACAAAAGCAGTGCAAATCAGTATCCTCCTTCTCCAGCAGGCATCTGGGATGGTGACAATTCCAAAATTTTTCTGGGGCAGACTCGGGATGCTCTGGGGCAGGGATTGGGGAAGGGGAGGCACAGGGCCCTCGCCTTGTCTGTTTTCGTAGCCAACGCAGTCTCTGCGTGGAGTGGGTTCTTCTGTTAGGTGCTTACAGGAGAGCTGGTGGGTGTTATGGGGGCTGACGCCCGCCTGAATTATTGTTACGAGTCTAGGCGAAATTCAGTGGGTCTTTGCTTTATAGACTTTAAGGGGTAAGATGCAGTACATGGAATTAGCATTGCCGAGTCTTTGGTCCCTGCCTTGCCCTCCCCTCCCCACCTCCAGTCATTTGCCGTCTTCTTCCTCACCCCCATCCACTAAGAGGGCTTCATAAAAAACCACAGACACAGCGGAGAAGCTTGGGTTGCTGCGGCCTGCACCCTGTTCAGATTTGGAGATTCGGAATTCCAGAAACCACAAGAGTTTCGTGCATATGGTATATTCCGGAATTTGCACTCACCATAGGCGAGGTCTGCTTTATATTATCCTCTCTCATAGCATAGATTTATCATTGTGTGTATTCTATTAATGTATTTCTGTGGAAATCACTTAACTTATGGGGAATGGCTAATCTTTTTTAAAAGTTTTTTTTTTTTTCTTAAAAAGTATACGAATAACTGTGTTTTTGTCCATAAAATGCAGTGGGAGAAAGAAATGCAAGTATGCTTTTTCAGAAGGTTTCAAAGAACAGATCGTGTAAAGCCCTGGTCTGAACGGATATGAAGCTACTCCTAACATCTGGAATTTATTAGGAAAAAAGAACACATACTCAGCAAAATTGTAGCACTCTACATTTTAAGTTATCAATTCCTTAAGGCTCCCTCACTGCCACGTTGAAGTGAGTGCGTACTGCACTGCACGTGAGCTCCAGATGGGCGTGCTGGGGCTTGTCCGTGGCTTGACGCACGCGGGGTGTGAGAAATGGCTAAAGAGTAGTCAGCTTAACCTTGTCACTTACAAGGACGCTCTCCGGCTCTGTGAGTCCCCAGGAAATGGTTTGAGATGTTCCCATTTTTTCTTTGTGAACATAAATCTATTGCTCAAAAGAATGTAAAATCTGAAATGGGGCGGGTTAACTTTGTAATTAAAAAAAATATATCCCGAGACAGGAGGCAATTTTTGTAGTTTCTTTTAAGGTGTGAACCGAAAGGGCAAGCTGATGCCGTACGTTAGGTGTGTCTGCCCGGGAGAGATTGTTTTAAAGATAGGAAGGGCGGTTAGATCTCTTCCGTTGCGGTTTAAGGGGGGAGTTCTCTGTACCTTTTTCACCCTGTTATTTGGGGGGGGGGAGGGGCTTCTCCTTGATGTATCAATCACTTTAAATACCAGTTCCGGTGGTCATGTTGTGGGTGGCTCTGGCCCCCGCGGGTATGTCAATGCCCTAATAATTCTCGGGCCGCAGTGCGGCAGGGAACCAAGTGCACAAACCCTCTGCCCTGATGAATGCTGCTCCCTGTAGCACTCGCTAGCGCTGGGATTTTCTTTTAAAAACCCAGAAAACAAACCCCAAAAAGCTTACTTTGAGATGCCTGTGCTTCCCTTGAAATAACCTGGTTTTCTTCGCCGCATGAAAAGAAACGTCCTCCACAATCGCTCTGTGTGTCGCCGCACCTTTTTTGCCCCAGCTCATCTGTTGGTGTAAAAGGAGAGAATCATCAGACTGGAATGAATTTCAAGAGGCTGTAGACCAGACTCCCAGGCAGGACTGTACCCACGTTAGCCCGGAGAGACGAGGCTCACCCCTGTCTTGAAAGGGTTTCCAGGAGTGGGATTCCACAGCCACCATGGTACCTTCTAAGACATAACAAGCCTCAGTGTCGGGGAGACTTGGGGAGCAAACCCGAATCCTCCCGCCGGAACGCGAACTTGTTACCTCGGGCTGTATGCGCTGCTGACTGTCCGTGGAAGAGCTCATCGTGTGCCTGTCCGCTAGTGCTAATTTGCCTTCGTCCTTCTTGCCTCAGCGCTAAATAATCCCATTTCACAGTTTTGATATTTTTCTGGGAGCCTGGAACTAAGCTCGGTATTTTTTATAAAATGATGCCCTGGATTGAGATTGATGGGAAGATGATCTCACAGCGTCTTTTGATTTGTAACCCTGTTTATCCATCTCGGAATAGTGTATGCATTTCAAGTATCCTAACACCAACACAGTTATAATTAGCATTTCAGAATGTGGACGGCACAGGGCAATGCACTCTGGCCTCGAAGGGGCCTGCATCTAAATGTCAGACAAAATCTTGCTCACCTTCTTTCTCACCCCGTGTTTAGTCCCGTGCCTAGTGACTGACGGCTTCGACTTCTTTCGCAGTGAAGCGAAGCTTGAATAGTTTGGGTAGATTTTGGGTTTTGTATTGTTGAAGCTGCAGTATTTCTGGTCGCTGCTAGATTTAGGCTTTCCTTTGACATTTTTATCTAGGTTGGAAACGTTTCATTCTTAAACAGCCTAAGAATCTTTAATACTTTTTCTGCTCACTGTCTTTCCGCTCTCAGGAGCGGAAGGCAGCTCTTGGAATTTTTGTTGGCATGTAGTGCCCTTGTCTACAAGGAGGTAGGCGGGCGCAGGGAATTGGGGAGGGAGTAGACAGTGCAAGGAAGTCAAAGGTTCGATACCCTCCTGTTTGGGAGTGGAGTGTTTGAACTAATGATCAGGCAGACTTCTCAGGTTTGGGAAAATAGGCACCTCCTCCCTCGTGAGCACAGGAGGACTTCAGTTTGCAAGTGAACTTGCGTGATGGGAAGAAAGCAATGCCCTATCCAGAATACGGGGTGAAAGAACACCGATTTCTAGGAGGCCCTGTGCTAAACCCTCCTCACCTCACGGGCAGCCAGATAGTTCGTCTCTGTCCACGTCATTCAGCGAAGTCCGGGCACGTGCTTGGGTTTGTTGCGAGCCATGCCTTACAGGCTGGGGGACCGTGCCTTCTTCCCTGGGGGTTCCTCTCGTTCGAAAAAGTCAGAGACAACTCATAGTGTCTGTGCCCAGGGGAACATTTCTTTCATCAGCCCTCCGGTATGGCCGCCTCTTTATCCTTTCTGCTGCTTGGCTCCCAGGTTGTTAGAGAAGCCCCAGGACAGCAGAAGGGCGAAGATGAGCGCTGCTGCAGGAGATCTCACATTGCCCTTAGCTCCCTGCCTGTGGCCAGTGAGTTCTGCCACCATCCCCGCTGTACTTGATTTAGTTCAGGGTTAGTCCGCAGAACGGAGGGTCCAGGAAAGGGGAATAAACCCAGAAGAGAGAAAACCGTTGAGGCGTATGATGAAACGTGTTCCTTGTAGGTAAAGGGGGGGAAAGGGAGGCTTTGTTGATTAATGCTGAGCTGTGATGTACCTGTTGGAATTCCTATTGTGTTGAGGTCTCTAGAGGCAAAGCAGGAGGGCAGGGTGCTTTTGGAGGACAGGGGCTCCCTACAGGAAAGGAGCAGGAATGCCGTCAAGCTGGACTCAAACCACAGTGTTTGATTCTAGTCTGTGGCTCACTGGCTTGTGTCCTAGCTTTCAGCCACAGTTCTGACATCTTTGTGATTTGGCAAGGGATTGTGCAACACTCCCCAGACCCTGCCAGGCGAGCACTGGCAGATGGGGTGGGGGGCACACCTGTCCGGGGAGTGAACGGCTCACTTGTATGCACGGAGGTCATTACAGGTTCGGTTGGCCATGCCCTTCACCTGCACTGTAGCTCCTTCCCTCCAGGGGCTAGGCACGGTCAAAGCGTCAAAGCGAGTACAGGGGACCTCACTGAAACTCCCTTCTGGTGCCCGTGGCTTTTCCAGTTTGTGCAGCGGCGCTAGAAACCATCTGGTGCTGGGCGCCATCCAGCTCTGCAATCTTGACTCCACCGATGCTTTCCCCTGACCGGCGTCAGGTCGTGGGATCTGAGAATGTGCCGCCCTGGCACCCATAGCTGGTGATGTGTGGTAAACGGGATAGGTCAGCTTGGGAGTTCAGGGTTTCAGGTACTAGAAAAACTGTGCCCCTGATGGTTATCTGCAAAATGAAGTAATAATAGCTCCTATCTTGTCAGGTGAGAATTCCGTGAAACCCACATAAGGCACCTGGCATGGTCTCTGGCTCCTAGGAAGTGTGCTGGCCAGAATTCACCTGCAGTGCTGTGCTTGGTCCTAGGTAGTACTTATCACAAGAAACATTGACATGCTGGAGGGAGCACTGAGGGATAGAGGATTGTTCTACAGATTTGATGACCTGGAGGGGATGTTAACAATATGGTGAATTGCCTGGAGAGTTTGAAGTATGCAAGAGAGTACTATTTTAAACATACTGTTTCGCATAAGCTATTTTAAGTATATTTACATGTAGAAAAAGGACTGACACATATTTGCGGGTGACACGA
The DNA here is from genome assembly GCF_017311325.1 of Ursus maritimus. Lineage (NCBI taxonomy): Eukaryota > Metazoa > Chordata > Mammalia > Carnivora > Ursidae > Ursus > Ursus maritimus. Next base: position 275,524 of record NW_024426663.1, read on the forward strand.
TCTCTAGGTGGTGGGGTTAAGGATAATGTAAATTCTTTTATCTGAATTTTTAAATTTTTCTCAATGTATCCATTTAAGAAATACCGTCTGAAGTTCCATCACATGGCAGGCGTGGTTCACCTTGTGCATTGGCTGTATCTCCAGTGTCTTGACTTGTCTGCCTTCTGGGAACTCATAGTCTCGTGAGGCACATGGGTCAGCAAAAAACCTATATGGTATATTGTCAGGGAGTAATAAGTGTTATGAAAAATAAAGAGGAGTAATTGGGTGGGTAGGGGGAGGGGAAACCTGTCCCAGGGGCCTCGTGGGGACAGGTGGAAAACAATCTGAGTGAACGCAGGGAGTGCACATGCGTATGTGAGATCATGATTGCCGTGTTGATTACTATATACGTTTCTCTATTTTCTTGACAACATAGTATATTATTATGCATATCATGCAGTTTATTCAACTAATCTTTTTTTTGTTTGACCATCGTGCACAGATCTTTCCTGCACATCCCTGTTCACTGTAGCTTGTGTCTTCTTCTTACCATTCAGATCTGTTTTCATGAAAATTCATTTTGGGGTCACTGTATTTGTCGCACCTGGTTCCTGGTCATCTCTTACCTTGTGATAGGAGGAGCCAGGATGTCGGGGGCAGGGAACGCACTGGGCGTGAGGCTAGCCCAGGTTCTAGGCTGTTTGCGTGCTCTCCTGCAGGTGCAGCCACGGCTGTGGATTCGGTGGCACAAGCTCAAAGGCCAAGGGTACATTACTGTGATTAATGTGCTCTAAGCCTCGGCGCAATGAGTCATTCTGATTGCTTAATCAGGGTTCGTGAAAACAAGAAGATGCAATAGTTACCATCACTGTTGGCAAGGCTCAATTTTATCTTAACTCTTTTTAGCAAGCTCCCCAGTGATGTGATGATCAGGATAATTGAGATGTTAATGGTCATCGTGGCTCACTTCTGCCAGGCAGCACTGTGGTTAGAGATTGACCTGCAGTATGTTCATTTAATCTGGGTGATGGGTATGGTTCCCATTTTACCGGGTAAGTAAACTGAGGTTTGGAAATTTTTAACAGTTTACGCAAGGCTGAACCTGGTCCTCAGGTCTGGGGTGTTGATTTTTGTTTTATGATAAAGCCTATGTCTTTAATCATGAAACAGTTTTTTGCCATTTTTTTCTCTCCTTATTTTCCCTCTCCCGTTTTCTTCCTTTTCAGGGAATAAGATGATCCTGGTTGGGGCTAAGATGGTCTGGGTTAGGCAACTGGGAAAGGAGAGGAGATTCAGACCTTTTCTCTTTAGCTGAACGCACTGTTCTCTGAACAATCAGCAGGACCCCTGATGGGAGAGAACATTTGAGCAGATTTGAAATGTGTGTCTCCTGCTCTCTCCTGGTGCTTAGGATTAGATGTATCAGTGAGTGTAAAATGGCCCATCAGTCAGCAGCCCGTGGGGAGGAGGGAGAAGTCCCTGCCTGGGTCTTCACTGAAATGAGAACTTGTTTATGGCTTCAAACATTTGAAAGGGATTATCTTTAAATGTACTGCATATTAAAGTAATTTTAATAGTTGGGGATGCATTTAAAAATGACCGTATTGAATATTTCAGTAGTCAACATCTCAGCAGTCTCCTGTACTTTCATGAAAAGTCTGAAAGCCCATGCCTTCAGCCTGGTATACTTACAAATTTCATACGTCTGTGTGTGTGTGTGTGTGTGTGTGTGTGTGTGTGTGTGTTAATACACGCATATGTGTATAAGTGTGTGTCTGCATCTGTATCCACACAAACACTCAAATCTAAATCTTCAGCTGTTTTCCCAAAGAAAAACTTGTCTTCGATCTAGTAAAAAACAGGGTCCTTCCAAAGCAATTCAACTATTGCTGTAAACATACCTTGTCCTCTACTGATCTGCAGAGTTTATTGACTGTTTCACCATTAAAGGTACTCGGTTTCGGGGCGCCTGGGTGGCACAGCGGTTAAGCGTCTGCCTTCGGCTCAGGGCGTGATCCCGGCGTTATGGGATCAAGCCCCACATCAGGCTCCTCCGCTATGAGCCTGCTTCTTCCTCTCCCACTCCCCCTGCTTGTGTTCCCTCTCTCGCTGGCTGTCTCTCTCTCTGTCGAATAAATAAAATCTTAAAAAAAAAAAAAAAAAGGTACTCAGTTTCCCTAGAATGGGGAATTCAATATGTGCTAAATTGGATCAATATAAAAATTTATGAACAATGCAGGCCTTATCAGGGAACTCTTTTACTCCTGTTCATATAATCCTCTGTGGGAGTTTCTGCCTCAGGGATCACATCAGTATTTAGTGCATGCTGAAATATTCATGTCCTCTGATTAGCGGGATATAATTGTTACACCTTCATCTCCTTCATGATATGTCATTAGGATGCAACACACCTTGAAATTTAAGCAGGTGCTACCAGTTTATTGCAGTGTCTTTATTTTGTCTGTTTCTTCCCAAATATCCTTGTATATACATATAATTTTGGTTTCCCTTGAAAATAACACTACAAAAAGTAAGAATCTGTTAGCAAAAAATACTAAGCGACTTACTTTTACTGGCAATCATCATACTGTATTTGTATAGTAAATTTAAAAAATAGAAGTTTTAAGATTTTAACTTATCATTTTTTTTTTCCAACCAAAGGTGTCACATATTACCGAGCCAACCTACTAGTATGGAAGCCCAGAAACAGAAAATCATTTTTCAAGTAAAACATGTCCAGTTGCTCAAGTGGTAGTGATACTTGCGGAGTGATAGGGTGCGAGCAAGTGAGCTTGGTAGGGCATGACCATGTGAACTGGGGAGGGCGCGCATACGCCCGCCGGTCATTGCGACTCCTTGTAGACCCGGCTTGGTCCTTCTCCAGTGTCTCCTCCTGGGGCTATACCGGATTTTATCACCAGTTTTTGTCCAACTCCACTGGGGGATGGGGCGATTCTGCTTTTGTTTCTTGGCCAGGACTCTCTGGATCCTGAAAGTCGTGAGAAGACGTGGTGAGGAGCAGTCAGCTGCCCACGCCATGAGAGTGGGCAAGAGGAGAGAGCTTGATTTTTTATTTTTGAAGATCAGTTAAACTAACCTTTCCTCCCATGTGCTGTTTATTGAGCTTTTCACCTACACTGCAGTATTTTCCTCTTTACCTTGTAGGGTGTGGAAATAGCTGGAGATTAATTTTTCTCTGATAACTTCCTGGGTCTGATATCAGCTGAGTAGTCTTTTATTTCTCAGTGTGGGAAGTTTTGAAGAATTAATGCCTTTTTCCCCATGCTAATTTTGTGATTCTCTCCCCTTTTAAAAAGAACCCTCTGTCTGAGACTTTATCTTCTCAACAGTTTCATGGGGACCTGGGAGGATCTGAGAAGTGCTCTGATAGTCTGTTGCAAAGCATGAGGCATGGTAGTTTTGAACGAGGCTCTGCAGTTAGACAGACCTGGGCTTTCGTTCTGGCTCTGCCACTTCCTAGTTTGAGAAGATGCTGAACTTCTAAGCCTCGGTTTTGACCTCTTTAAATTGGGGTTAACAACAGTGCATATTTCATGAGGCTAATTGAAAAATGATAGAGAAAGTGCATGTTACATGCTTAACATAGCAACTGGCACATAGTAAGTACCCACATGCTAGCTAATATTATTTCCAGTAAAAATTATGATGTGACTTATTTTTACAGGAGCATATGTTCGTGGGTGGGGTGGGCTTGAGTATCTTCTTCACAGCTGGGATGGCCAACCTCGGACAGCTCCCCTTTTTGTGCGCCATCCCCCTCACTATTTATTTGAGGCAGAGAAAGAGTGGCTTTAGGTGTGGCTGCCTTCGTGGTCTGTACTGGGCCCTGCTCTGTGGTTTGGCACCGTCACCTACGTCAAGCACCCTTGGATGGGGTCAGTTCTTCTTGTGTGAATGATAGTCTCGTGCTGCCATGTTGAAGAGGGCTTAAATGCTGTTTCCAACAACCGAATTTCAACAGAGGTTTAAAAAGTAACTTGGGCCACTGATCTCTCAACGATTATCAAGTAAAATGAAAGACAAAAAGCTGATGCTTTCTGAGCTGATGTAGGGCAGCAAGAAGTGATTTGCATGCAGTGAGCAGTCTTGCAGATGATGTTTAATGAGTTTTAAGTTTCAAGGCCGTGAGCAACCTTTCTTGAAGTTACTACACAGCAGGTGCCCCTGGCTGGACTTCTGGCAATAAATAGGAATGTTCCAGGCCTGGAAACCACTGAACAGGCCTAACTGTGTCCATTTGGAAGGGAGCACGACCCTTTTGCCAGGGATTTTGTTCTTTGTGTATCTGAATTAGGGCATCCGGGTTGTGGGGAGTCTTGGAGTAGAAGCTGAAGGAGGCTGCTTTCTCGTGTGTTGATGTCTCCTGCTATTTCCAAGGACAGGACTGGGGTATACACACTTATTCACTACCCGGGCACTCCTGGTTTGCCATATGGGAGAGTGGGAAGCCTCAGGACGGGGAACGAGGAAATCTGGGTTTGATGAGCCTTGTTTCTCTGGGTGTGTTTCATTTCTTTATAGTGAGGGAATTGGACTAGATACTCTCAGTTTCCCTCGCCAGCAGGAAGATTGTGTGGTTCTGAGGGCTCTTTCAGTTTCTAGGAGAAAGATCTTTGCTGATCAATTCTATGTATAGTGAAACTTTCTTATATGGTGAGCTTTAGCAGACACTTTCTGGGACTTGTGGGCAAATAAAGTCTGCAGAGCCCCAAGTACAGACCTCAGGGTGTGGCCTGGACAAGTAAGTGTACCATGAATGCACGCTTATAGGTTTAAAACCAGAAGGATCCTAGAGACCACCTGGTACAAACCCTTCTCAGGATGAAAAAACACAGGAAGTTAAAGAGATTTCCGCCAAACTCAGAGAGCTGAGCTACCAGCCTCGAGTGTCATCACTGCCGCTAGAGGGCTTCCCCTGTCACCTCCCCCTGCTCCCCCGTCCATGGAGATCCTGACGTTGCTTCTCCCCACGTTGCTGCCCCTGCCAGTGCATACATTCAACTCTTACGTCACACCCACCCGCACACGCACACACACACGCACATCCACACACATAAGCAAGTGAGAACGGTGGCGTCATGACCTGGAAGTGTCAGCAGGGCACACAGTGGGGCTTAGAGCACTGAGTGTGCACGAGCATCTCTTCCATGTTTTATTCTGCCCTGCTCTGTGCCTGGGTTTCTTCATTTGTCAGGAGGAGGTGGTAAGAGCCGTCTCACAGCATTGTGGGGAGGATTCAATGAGACACTGCCTGAAATTCATTTAACCCAAGCACCAGTTCCCATTAAACATTCAGCAGATGGTAGCTATTAATATTAGGACTTCTGTTGTTACTGTCGAGTGGTCTGGAATTCTCAAAGTATTCCTGGAGGTTGGCTTTGGGGTTTTGGCACTGACTTTCTTCTCAGGACTCTGCAGCTGGTTCAATTCGGTAATATATAGAAGACAGTGCGGGGCCTGTCAAGAGTGTGTGTGTTCAGTAAGGGTAAGTTGTACTTGTTTCTTGCTCTTGAATGAAGAAAACAGTTCACCCGGTGAGAGAAGTTGGCACTATCCACTGTCATCACTCAACCTAAGCAGAAACTGGGTGTACCTTGTGTTTGGAAGGCAGCTGGCTCCGTTAGGACAGAACAGTAATTCCTATCATCACGTGGTGGGAAGGCGGTGAATGACTTACAGGAACATCTCAAGTAGCCAGAGCAAGTCAGGAAGAGTGAGAATAAGCACAGTGTGCCCGGGATGAGCTTACCTGCCGCCAGCGTGAGGCAGGCCTGTCTCTGGATGGAGGTTCCAGGAATGAATTCATCCCCTGTCTTACGTGTGGCTGGGGAAGCCTCTGGCCCCTTTGAAGACAATGCTGTTAAAGAGTAGACCAAAGTCCCAGAAAGATGAGTTCAGATGGTGGACTTAGAATTTGGCAGCCTAGATTCAGGCCCTAGATCTCCTTCCTCAACTGTGGTCTTGGAGAAAAGTCCTTGTCCCTCTGCAAACAAGGAATCCTAGCTTCCCTATAGGCCACAGAGCTGGGGCACGATGGTGGAGATTCAATGGGCTGATGCAGGGGAGAGTGCTGTGTAGACTGGACAGTGTGGGATGTGTGTGTTTTCGTTGCTAGTAGTAGCAAGATGGAGAAGTGCGTTATAACCGTAAATACACAGTGATGTCTGGGGGACTAATGTGACTCACTGGGCTGCTGACTTAAAAGGACATCTTAAGCGTGAAGCCTTTTGTCTCATGGCTAAAGTGTACTGGGAGGAACATCTATCCACATAGCCCAGGAGGAACCACGAGAAGAGGCTGTCACAAAGGCACTGCTGGCTTCTCACCCAGGCCCCTGGCGGCTGGACACCTTATCTGTCCGAGGCTAAGCGAGCGTGTTCTGAGAGCCGGTTGAACGGTGAAATATTAGTGAGTAGTGTTTCACCCAAAAATAACAACCAATTTGACAGTTATCTTGCAGTCAGATTTCCAGGTGGTTCAGTTTCATTTGGGTACACACTGTAAAATGAATGTGAGGCAGGTCTCCAAGCAGCCTGGAGACTTAGTGCCTCATGTCTCCAGAACGATGAGGTAGGTATGGATTTATATCCTTCACACACTAGACCCACATTTGTTTAGGAAGTGTCAGGGTCCCACCCCAACCTTGCTTAGGCCTCCGGTAAAAATTTCACAGAGATTTAAGAGCCTTGGCAGTCGGCTCCTTAAGATAAACGTCAGGACTTAGGCAGAATCTGACAGAGCAGCCCCGGTCTCTCACTGCCGCGCCGATACCCACCAGGAAGTAAGCTGCTCTGAGACAGGACGGGCTTACCCACTCGGTGAGTGTCCCACTCACTACCTCTGCTGGGGCTTAGTCTGCAAAGGCTGTTGCATTGAAACCCGTTGACTTACAACTTGACTGGGACAGAGGACATGTGCATTTGTTGAGTGCTTCCCTGGTTCCAGACACCAGGCGAGTTATTTCATCGATGCGGTCTCATTTGTCTCTGTGGCAGCCTTATAACAGAGTGATTAAATAAGCTATCTAAAGGCAAGTCACCCACAAGTGGCATAAATGAGATTTGAAGCCGGGCTTATCTGATTCTTTACAAATTAGGATTAGCTCAACTTCGTTTGCCAGAGTACCTCAACCTAAGAGTGGCCTATACAGTAGAGGTCTGTTGCTCGCTATTCTGTTCTGGAAGTCTGGAGTCACCAGTGCACAGATGGTAGGGTGGCTCTACAAGCTCACTAGGGCTCGGGCAACTCTTGGCTCCTGAGTGTGGACCTCATCCTTATGAAGGAGGGTGCCTGCTCGAGCTCCATCCGTCACATTAATGTACCAAGCAGCAAGGATAGAGGAAGAGAAAAAGAGTATACGTTCTTTCAGATTTTTCCTAGAACTCCCACATAGTATTTCTACTTATATCTTTTTGGCCAGAACTTGGTCACATGGCTACACCTAGCTCCACCTGCAGAGGGAGAGCTAGGAACCGGGTCGATTTAGGTGAGCAGCAGTGATAATTGGGGTCTTGTTGCAGAGCACAAAGAGAACAAGGAGTTGGAGGGACGCCTGGGTGGCTTAGTCATGATCTCAGGGTCCTGGGATCGAGACCCACACGGCGCTCCCTGCTCAGCGGAGAGCCTGCTTCTTCTCTCCCTCTGCCTGCTGCTCCCCCTGCTTGAGTTCTCTCTCTGTTAAATAAATCTTAAAAAAAGAAAAAAAAGAGTTGGAGAGGATGCCGGCACAGACTCTAAGCATCATATATATTTTTTCTCTTTGGTTAGCGAAACATCTTCTTTTAATGGTTCTTTATGGGTCATATGTCTGAAGCTCTGACTCAAGTCGGAGGCCATTTCCAAAACCGGAAAGTAAGTAAAGAGATCTCAAAAAATGGTATACACATAATTTTCCTATCATAGATACTTAACAGTTTCAGTTGCTTTGGTAAATTGGCCTTTCCAGGATTTAAAGGATTTAAAGTGAGTTTTCTCACTGTTCCTCCTTTTAAAAATTTCCCCGCAAGACCTCTGTCCTTCTTATTTATTAATACTTGCCTTGACAGGGCACAGACTGTGTCCTAATACTTGGAGCATTGCTCTCACACTCCCCAGCCTTTGAATTCGCAGGGCTGCCAGCAGGTCTGCCAGGATGAGGGGGAGCAAAGCCCACAAAGAAGGGAGGTCAGGGTGGCTTTTGGTTACTGGATTATTAATGGGGGAAACTTCTTGTGGTGAGAACTTAGCGCACCTCGTGCTCAGTCTCAGGTGGTAAGGGGGTACCGTCAGCCCCGTCCTAAGCAGCACGTCTTGTGACTCGCCTGCCTAGCCCGCTCTGCCTCCCACCCTCTGCGGTTAGTCTCTGCTGAGTAACTGTCAGCGATGCTTGGGAACATGAGTATATTCCACCCTCCGCCCCCCCCCCTTTTTAAGTTTTATCTTCCATCAGAAGAGCTGGTAGACAGGGAAGAAGATGCAGCAACGAAGGGAGAGAACCCTTCACAGTTTTTATGCTACAGCCCTACATGTGCAGATAGTAGAGTCACAGCTCTCTTTTTTCTTTACTACAAAATCTCTTAAAAAAACCTTAAAATATATTAAACAAAAAACTTAAAAAAACTTACTCAAAATTGTCCCCCCAGAAGTTTGAAACCATCCAGAGACCGCCACTAAAATGTTAGAAGGCTCTCTTTCTGGTTTAGTTTTCTGTCACATTTTTATTTCTTCTGCCATCAGATGGAAGTATTTTAAGTAAGATTTTCACCCGCATACAAAATTGAAAACTGCCCCATACATCATCATACAGTGGGGAAAGGGCAGTGGCGGCCTTGGTGCTAGCACTGAGCTACCCATGGGGCCTTGAGTGAGCAAGTCAGTCTCTGGGTTTCAGGTCCTCACCTGCACATGGGGAGTGGGGGATGTCAAATACCCAGGGCCCTTTCCCCACTCAAACAACTATGATTATGACCCACAAGAGAGTCTACAAAACTTACATGGCCTCTGCGGTTTCTTAATTTGGAGTTCGTGGAAAGGTTCCAGAATGTGTCGTCACCATCATTAGATGGAATACATGCATAAACCCCCAAATCTTTACTCTTCTCTAGAAGAAGGGTCCATCCCCTGCATGGATTCTTAAGGGATCTGTGACCCAGGGAAGGTGAAGAACAACTGGTCTATTGTCATTTTATGGACAGACCTCTTCCATCCAGGAAAGCAGAGAGACTTGCCCCAAATTCACATCCTGTGCATCTTCCTGGCAATCTGGAAGGCCCAAAGGTGTTCTCTGTTCCAAGCTGGGTCCTTTCCCTGGTAGGGATGACCCATCCTGGACCCTCTCTGCCATGTGCTATGATGGAAATACGTACTCTCTGTGTCTCCCCATCTGGCCCAGTTTATGGTGTTAGTGTGAAGTTCAGAGCTTCGTCCGTCAGCTCTGCTTTCCTAATTTACCCCCAAGTCCTTCAGGTAGTCCTTCCCCCCAGAAGTAGGAGGGAGATGTAGGAGAGAGGAAGCATACCTGGGCTCACAGTTGGGATCTTAGTTTCTACTCCTATGTTTCTTAAAGAACATTTCAGCTCTACGTGTATTTTATCCTTCTTGCCAGAGGACAGGTGGTAAAGCCTCTCTCAAGACTTAGCATTGTGTATAACAGACCACAGTGTCTGACACTGAAGGAGAATCCTCAGATGGACAGTTCGGAGGTGGAGGGGGATACCCAGCTGTCTAAGGGGGGAGTAAGTTTGTGTCCCTCCCCACCCTACTGGAAGCAGAAGGGCCTCAAAAAGGTTGTACAATGGGAACACTGTGGTATTTGTGCTGAGACTTCATCACACAAAACCTTGTATCTGAAACCCAAAGTGACCTTTTCTGAGCAGCCGTAGCCCTGCATGAGAAGGCAAACACCGCCAGATTGCCTGACATTTCCTTTTTTAAATTTCAGGCATTCCTGATTTCAGATCGGCTCTTGATCTGTTGGTTTGCAGCCCTGATGCCATTAAGCGAAGTCATAGTCACTGCTGTTATAGTCTAACATAAACAACTTCCTCCTTCCTGCTGAGGTTGAGAATCAGGTAACCCACAGCAGCAATTAGTCTCACCCTTGCTGAATAACCGAGGGGAAGCCGTTAGAGTGAGGGGCTTTGCTCTCTCCCCTGATGTGACCACTGAAATTAGGTCCCGCTGCTCACGCGTGAGTTTTCTCCCTGTTACCTTTACAGTGACCATGTAACCCGGCTTGCCTGTACGACACCTAATTTAATAGCACCCATTGGAGACGAGGCATTTCCTTTTTATATGATCACACTAATTACAGGGAAGGAACAAGTTTCTGCCAAAGGATCTTACCTTGTGCCCCTTTCTTTCTGTCGCCGCAGCTCCACTTGGCAGCCCTGGCATCACTCAAGGGAGATGTAGTGGAGCTGAATAAACGTCTGCAGCAAACGGAGCGGGAACGAGACCTTCTGGAAAAGAAATTAGCCAAGGCACAGGTAAGGGATCTGGAGAGTTTTTTGTTTTTTGTTTAACTTTTGTATTTTTTATTTTAAGATAAAACGTAGATTGAGGAATCCCGGCAAATCAAGTTACGGGGTAATGAGCACATAGTCTCCTAGCACTGTCCAGGTCGGGAAGTAGAACTTGCCAGCCATTCCAGAAGTCCCTCCTTATGTCCCGTCCCAGTCGCACCCTCCCTCCCACCAAGGTGACCATCACTGTGATTTTTTATAGTCCTGTTTCCTGTCTCTTTACACTCTATCCCTGAAGTTTAGATGTCCCTAGGCAGTGGAGTTTAGTCTTGCTCATTGAAAAACTATGGGTTTCCTTTTGATTCTCTTAATTTACAGGGTTTGCTTCTATTCTTTGTTTGCTTTTTAATTAATCTGTTAGAAACCTGTCCTTTGACCTGTGGAGTTGCCTACAGTCTGGATGTTGCTGATTATACACTCACCATACAACTCACCCACGCTCCTCCGTCCCCTTTAGTTCCTGTAAAACGGCGGGTGGACCGAGAAGCTCAATCAATTTCATGTCTGGCAAGACTGTAGAGGGTATCTGTTGTCATGTGTGGCAAGACTGTAGAGGGTATCTGTTGTCTCACCGGGAGGCACGTCACGTCTGGTTGTCTCATTTTCTGTGATGTTAGCGGCTGTTGGCACTCAATGCCTATGTCCATTGATTCATTGAATTATTAGGACTTATAAATGATGATATTTCAGTTCTACCGTTTCTCATTAATTAGAATGCTTTTATAGAGACATCTCCCGTCATCTGTGATTTGTTGAAACATGGTTTGTAGAGGAAAAGCAGAACTCTTCATCTTTCTATTAACATTTTTCAAGAAAATGACCTATGGTCCCCTGAAATTGCCCAACAATTTTTAAAAATATTATGAAATTATAGATTTAAACATATTTGGGTTTTCATTCCACTGTAACTATGCTCTTTACAGAAACTCAAATTATATTATCTTTGGCTGGTATGAACCTCTTCAAGTTGGCTTCTGAGTCTTTTGACATAAGCCTAGTAGTTAGTCCAGACTCAACTAGTACATTTTTCGCCCCAAATCTGGTAGTAACCATTCTCTGAGCAACTCTTAACTTCTCTCAGCAGACAGTAGTATCTTAAGACCACAGTCTGGGTGCTAAGAGTGCTTATGGCTTCTAGGTTGGTCATTGTTTTCAGACTTCTTTTATAGACAGAGCCAAGAAATTCTTTATTTCCTTATTTATCTGCATATGCATGCACATATAACTTTTAAGATAAAATACCTTAGGAGTTCATACTAATAGCCCCAATTTAAATTCAGACTACAGTATACTTTTTTACCTAGCTTCTTCTATATTTTATCTGTATCTCCTTTCTTTCACACTAAGAGTCCTGGTTCTTATTGCTACAGAGGATGATTGAATTAGAATATTCCATAATTACTTAACTTGCTTCATTCCATATTATGTATAGTCTCAGAATAATATTACTACTGCCATAACAGACACGGTTCCTGAGAAGGATGTAAGTTTTTGTTGCTGTTGCATTATGCTCTCTTCACTCCCCCAGTTTTTTGCAGTTGTCGTGTCTCCACCCGCCTGACCATCTGGCCATTGCCACTCACGCTCTCCCCTTCTCGTCCTCATTTAGACTTCTTTAAGTAACTATATAGTTAGTGTTCGCCATGGTCCTTATGTCAGTGTTCCTCCTTTTATTTGTTCGTTTGTTGCCTGAAGCTGATTTTCTAGTAGATTCTCAGGAAGGGCTCAGAATCCTCTGCACCACGTTCTTGCTTGTTATTAACTGTATGTCTTCTTTGCCCCTCATACTTGAAAGACATTTCCGCTGGATAGAAAACCCTTGGCCTATCTTTACTTGAGAACATTTCCTTATTCTCTTTTGGTGTAGAGTGTTGCTCTCAACGTCTGAGAATATAGCTTTCTTTGCCTCACAGGACACTTAACTCTGATAGCATGTTTTTTCTTTATTTCTTTTTTTTTTTTAAGTCTAATAATTTTACTAGAGTAACTTTTTAAAAAAGATTTTATTTTTAAGTAATTTCTACACCCAGTGTGGGGCTGAAACTCACAACCCCGAAATCAAGATTCACACGCTCCACCGACCGAGCCAGCCAGGCGCCCCTACTAGGGTAACTCTTAATCTTAATCTGGTTTGATATGCTCAGGTTTGCTGTGTTTTCTTTTGATTATTTCTTTTAATCCTTTAATTTCAGGGAAGTTTTAAAAAATTACAGTGTTTAATATTAGTTCTCTTGCTTTGATTTTCTTCTTCAAGGATGCTTATTATTTGTATGTTAGATCTTTTTTGCCTGTTTTCAGTGTTTCGCTATCCACATCCTGTCTCTCCCTTTTTACTTGGTTTTTCCTGTTTGTTACTCATCTTCTGTTTCTTTCGGGGTATTATTTGTTGCGTTTATTTCTTCCCATGTGCCTTCTAGTTTAGTTTGTATTCCTGAAATGCATTTTTATTTTATTTCTAAATTTTTCCTGTGTTCTGTTACCATATGAGTTTTCTAATTCTGCATTATGTTCTTTCATGTCTATGTCATTTTATTTCCTTAAAGTCTTTTAGCTTATTTTGAAATAGTAGGCCTTGTTTGGGCTTTTTGGGGGAGTGGGATGTACCATTTTGGGGCATGCTTTCATGGTATATAGGGATATATTCTCTTTTTCCTTCCTTCTTATAACTTTGTATGGAATTTGACCTCAGTACTTCTCCATTTTTCATTTTTATATGAAAAATAGTTTCCCAGAACTTTTAGGAGGCAGGGTTTAAGATGGCTTCATAAGTTCATAAAGCTTAGTCTTCTCTTGTTTTCATTTCGTCAAAAATATGACAGCCTGCTTTCTGACACTTCCTGGCTCTGCTCCCTTCCCCTACTTCTGTCTGGATCTATCCCTTCCTTTGTCTCTGTTACTCCATCCTGTTCCATCCTGATTCCACCATCAGCAGTTTTTCCTGCTGGAAGCAAGTCCTGGGGCCAATCTTGAGTGTTCTCAGGGACCAGCTGCTTTCGCTCTCTCAGGTCTTACTGTGGGCCCCTTCCTCATTTACTCTCAGCTCAGGCAGAAACCCTCCCAGTGCTAGCCACTCTTTTCCAGTTGGCCCTCCTCACTTTCCTGTGTGTACTGACTGTTGATGTTGGGGTTTTCCAGTTCTCAAGTCCACCAGCCTTGCTGCTTCCCTCTGCTTCTGCCCACTCAGACACCCTTTTGGGCTTGTGGATGGTGTGGGTTTGTCCTTACTTGCTTGTATTTTGTTGTTCAAGAGGATACCTTGTCTCCAGGCATTTGTTTCTGCTGTATAAGGTGCTCTGTTTTTATGTGGGATTTCAGAGAGCTCTCAAAACCAGGCTGCCACAGTCCTCGGTCCGGATGACCTGTGGAAAGTTGTGAAAACTCATGTCTCATAATTGTAGATTGTTTGAGTAGGGAGGAAAGACCCTTTATACTTGAGATCATCTACTTCCACATTTGTCAGGCATCCCAGAGCGGTCAACTTGCTTACCCAAGTTCAAATGAATAGCTTAGCACCAGCTCCAAGACAAGGTCCCCAGTGTTCTTTCCTCATATAGGATGTTATACAGACAAAAACTTTTAGTTTTTGCTTAGATGAAAACTTACAGTATTTTCCTTCTGATTATAAAAGTAATAAAAATGTGATAGGAAAAGCTGGAAAGACAGCAATAAGGTATTTCAGTAGTGGGCTGCAGTGAATTAAAACATTTTTAATGCTTTTTGTTTGTTTCATGAGGCTTTTTGTTTTTTTTTAAGGAAGTGGTTATTTTTGTATTAAAGAAAAATATAAAATAGTGTTAGGTGACTGTTTTCTAATTTACAACCATCAAAGGCAAGCATTGTTAATAGTTCTTATCAGTGAGAATTTTTTTTTTTTTTAAAGATTTTGTTTATTTGAGAGACAGAGATAGTGAGAGAGAGCAGGAGCCCGGAGAAGCGGGAGAAGCAGGCTCCCCGCTGAGCAGGGAGCCCAATGCGGGGCTCCATCCCAGGACCCTGGGATCATGACCTGAGCCAAAGGCAGTCACTTAATGGACTGAGCCACCCAGGTGCCCCTGTGAGAATTTTTTTAAGAGAAAGAAATTGTGAAAGCTCTTAACTGGAAGTTGGCATGTACTGTAGTCTTGGATTTTTAAAAGATGACCAGGTGGGTATTTATTAAAATTTAAGCCTACAAAGACAGAGAAACTTGTGCAGAAGATGGTAGAGGATAATGGAAAACTTTTTCTGTGCTAAGTAAAGGATTGAGTTAGTTCCCTTTTAACTTATGGTCAAGACATTCTTATGTAATAATTTTTGGTGGCTCTTTACATCATAGTGCCATTAATTGACTCTATCCTGTTTGTATTCTTACACAAAAATACTTAAAAATTACTCTCTGTTCCTTTCAATGGAGATGCCTTTCCAATTCAGATACTGGGACCCAGGAAAGAGAACATAAAAAAAGGTCAGACTCACCAGTCTCATACCTTTTATAAAGATGAGATTTATGCAAGAAAAAATAAGAACAATGAGATGGCAGTGCCATGCTTCCTGTGTGAGTGATTCATGTTTGAGGCTTGACCAGATTGTGGAAGAGCAAGTTCATGCATAAATTTATGTTCTGTGGCTTTAGTAAGGTTTACCAGCTCTCTAAATATTATGGAGCTATGATTAAACTAAAATGTAAATGGTGGCTGTATTCATCAGAAAAAAATCAAAAAGAGCTTCAACATCTGTTGAGTAATTATTGATGGTGACGCTGAAACTAGTTGAATTAAAAAAAGGTTCATTATACATGGTCATAAGGTCAGCCTGCCAAGAGAGTTTTAAGAATAGTGATGGGAAGGGAAAAGCTGAGTAAAGGAGCCGAGGTCAGGTGTGATGGGGAAGGTAAAGTGCTTCTGTGTTCATTTTCTATTGCTGTGTAATAAGTTACCACAAAATTACTGGCTTCACACACATTTCTTAGCTCACAGCTTCTGTGCGTCAGGAGCTCAGGTATGGCTGAACTGGGTTCTCCGTATGTTTGCAATCAAGGTGTTGGCCAGAGCTGAATGCTCATCTGAAGGCTCAACTAGGGAAGAGTCCACTCACCCATGTCCTTGGCAGAATTTATTTCTTTGTGGTTGTAGGATTCATGACAGTTGGCTTTTTCAAAGCCGTCAATGCAAAGCAAGATTCTAGAGCAAGTTTGCTAAGACAGAATCTTACATAATGTCGTGCGAGCACCATCCCATCACCTTTGTCACATTGTATTAGTTAGAAGCCAGTCACAGGTCGCACCCAGGCTCAGTGAGAGGGTATCACACAATGGGGATACAGGGATCACTGGGGGCATTTTGGAGGCTGTTCACAGCTTCCCGGGGGATTTGATTAACAGCACCACTGTTAGCGGATGCCAGTGGTGATAGTCACACCACTTCTTTAGCTCTCTTTTGTGCCAGGCAGTGTGCCGAGCATTCTGCTTGCTTTATCTCAGGGAGTTCTCATAATGACCTCTGGCGCAGGTACTATTAACATTGCTGTTTTACAAGTGAAGAAATAAAGGGTTAGGAAATTTGAGTATCTTGCCTGAGATTATGTGGCTGCAAATACCAAGAGTTAGAATTTGAATCCAGGTTTTGTGGGGATCCACAGCTGTATTAATCCTGTATTGTCTTGTAGGCTGCCCAGGCTGCCCTTAGCATCCAGAGGGGTTCTGGAAGTGGGTGGGGCATGATGCACGGGTCCGTTTGGTTTAAACCTCCCTACCATCCCCATCAAACAGGTGCACAGACACATGCATACATTTGCACCAACATTAAACAGCCTTGTGGGAACAGCCTTTGGGAAACTGGCAGAGATTCTATACAGTACTGGTTCGATGCTTTCAGCATTTTGCTCTTTATTTAGTTCCAGCAATTTTAAATTGCTGCATTTTTTAAGGGCTATAGAATGATATATCTCAAACAAGCTTATGAATCCCATTGAAATCAGTCAGTGGTAATACAGAACACTTTCTAAGCTCTCTATCTTTAGATAGCAGATCTTCTGAATTTCCTACCTCATGGCTTTTAGGAAGAAAACATAAATAGTTTTCACTAAAGGTAATGGAGAGAGCACTTTCTTGGTGCTTTCTTGTTGTATGAGATACTTCAAGGTACAGTTTGGATGTATTTGTCAGGAATGTCCTCCATTCCTTTCTTACTTGTTTCTACTTTTCTTTGGTAAATTGCACTAGCTGTTTTGCTCATCAAGGGCATTTCCATTTGTGCTGGGCCTCTTTGTTTAGTTGGCCTGGTTCCTCCCATCTTCCCCATGGGAGAACCTGGGCAAGGACTTAGAATGAGGATGGAAATACCCTGAGTACTATTACTGAGACCAATCCAGTGTGACCCTGAGAAAGTAGCATGACTTCTTCGCATATTTTAAAAGGGAGTGATGCTGACCCCCTTCACCAGGATGGTTGAGAGGGTTAAGAGATTAATGATGGCATTGCATTTTTCAAGAATGCTCTTAGGTTTGACAGCTGAGACTAATGTGATGATTAAAGATCAGTGGCCTCTGTGGAGTAAGATAAAACCCAGTGAAGAACATTAACAAAACCATAAAGCTCCTTAGCATCACCACATTGCACAGGGTTTTTCCAACAAGGGCTCAGGTTCTCAGACCAGTCTGTCTCAAGGCTGACTCATGGCTTTATCCCAGGATTGCACCAATAGCAAAGATATTCTTGGTGGTTGGAATGATACGGATTGTTTTTATTAAACATTTTTGCATATAGGCAATTTCACCAATTTATGTGGCTAGACCTATGTATTTATATAGATTTTAAAGTTGCTTCCTCATCATGATAGGGGGACTGAAACCTAGGGAAAATGCTCAGAGTATATATTAAGTGCCAGATGAAATTCAGGAAAAAAAAACAAAATTTCATCATATCTGATCCCAGTCTTTTTTTCTTTGCCTTTCACACCGACCATTGTAGTTGCAGGAGAAATCCTAGTGATTCTGACCTCCAAAAATTCATGGCAGGCAAGAGGCTGCAACCACAGGCTTGCTTCCTTTGCTATAATGTAGTATCTCAAAAACTGAATATAGGCTGGGAGGAGGGAGAGCCCTGGATGCAATTCCCTACGATAATAGGAAAAAAGTGGCAGCATGTTGTTTGAGACCATTTCTTATTTTGTTCAACTGAAATTATATGGGGTATTTCTGTATGGCGAGGAGAAGAAAATCATCCCTCACTTGTAAGTTTTGCTGGAAGAAGCTGCCATTCCTCCCTGTTAAGAAAGTTGTCGCTGAATAATTGACTTTGGCAGCTAAAGCTGGCTTGATGGGAACTGGAGGGACCGAGAATTCCCCATCTTATAACCCCTCGTGTCTACTTTTCTATTTTGGTGCTCCAGGGGGTTGAGGAGAGAGTTGTCTGGGTTTTCTACCTCCATTTGATATTAGAAGGCATACTGTTTGTGTTTCCAGGAGTTCACTGGGTCAGGGAAGGAGACCAAGGAGGGTGACTCTGCTGCCTCTGGAGATCTTTAGGCAAATGGTACGGGGACAAGCCTGCAGGTCAAGGAGCTGGGAGGGAGTGGTGGGGTGGGGGGCGAGAGGGTTTTTCAGAGGGTTCTGCTTGTTGCCTAGGATATAACAAATCAGTCACTTTACATTTTGTTTTCATCTGTAAAATGGTCGTATTGTCAGAATGTGCAGTGATAAATAACCCCAAAGCCACCTCAGTGGCTTAACATATCAAAAAATTATTTCTTGTTTCTTGCTAAGAGCTCAGTAGGGCTGGCAGGAAACTGTCCTGCATTGTCCTCCACCAGCCTCCTAAGCTGGTGGGCTTCTACTGTCTGGAACACTGCCAGCAGTCATGGCCAGGGACGGGAATGTAGCAAATCCCAAAGGAGCTCTTAAAGGCTTCTAGGCACAAGTGATACAAATTCATTTGTACCTCATTGGCTAAAACAAGTCATGTGGCCATATCTGCTTCAAGAGGGAAAGAAAGTATTATCCCGCCATGTGCATGGATGGAGGTGAACCAGAGTCTTCATGAATATCCCTGTTGGCTACCGGGGGTGCTGATGCTTACGGGGTGCACGCCCCACGTGGTGGTCCTGGCAGAGCCCCGTGTACATACTGGAGAGAAATGAACGCCATTGGAAAAAGGGTTTTGTTAATGACTTACGAAAAAAGTGGACATCTATCATCTTTTAATGTATATAAAGTACTTCAACTTGTAACTTAAAAATCAAAAAATGGGGCACCTGGGTGGCTCAGTCATTAAGCATCTGCCTTTGGCTCAGGGCGTGATCCTGGCGTTCTGGGATCGAGCCCCACATCAGGCTCCTCCACTATGAGCCTGCTTCTTCCTCTCCCACTCCCCCTGCTTGTGTTCCCTCTCTCGCTGGCTGTCTCTATCTCTGTTGAATAAATAAATAAAATCTTTAAAAAAAAATCAAAAAATGTGTGCAGACATTAAGGAGTAATCATAGAAGTCCTACTCCTTTTTCCTGTTTAGTTGTCATTGTATTACTGTCTCGGTTGAGGCTTTACTGGGATACCTGCCGAGCTTGACCTAGCCTGTGCCCCTGTGCAGCGGAATACCTGAAACCACCGACCCTCCCAGGCTAAACAAGGCTCTCACGGGTCATGAAAACTCAGGGGGGTGAGAGGCATGGGTCAGTCACGAGAGCAGAGTGTGCTCATAAGATCGGGCGTGACTTGAACAGACCAGTCCGGCCCGTGCGGGAGCTTGCCAGCTCAGGAACGTGCCGTCACGCGCAGCATGGCTTTGTCTGTCCCGGGGGCCGTCACTCATCTTCCCCTTTTCCTGCACTCAAGTGCCCCTTCCCTGGGGTTGGTCTTGCGCAGTTCAGTGGGAGCTGCTGAACAAGGGTGTTCTGCTGGGTTCTTGGGCTTGTGCAGGTGATGACTTGTCTTCTCCTGCCCCATTGCTCCACCTCGTCCTGCCCCGCAGCACGGAGATCAGGGCTTCAACCTATCTTTGGATACGACGAGTGTGCAGAGGATGGGTGAAGTGTGTTTAATGTGATACCTCGAGGGGATGTTGAATTGTTCAGATGAGGCTTGGGCAGTGTCTTCTCAAGCCATCCAGTCACCTTGAGGCTGGGCGTTTTGATAATTCTTTCCCAGTGTTCTCTTTTCACTGTGTAAACAATCTCCAGGGTACCGGTCTATCATTTCTCCTTGGCCCACCCTCCATTTCTGTCCACGTTTCTTATTCTCCAGCAGAGAATTCCACCTGGAAGCTGTGACTGCAGTTCCCTTCAGAGGACATGTCATAGTGACCCCCACCGTGTGGCATTCAGCCCGGTATCTTAAATGTTATGGAAAATCAAGATATATCTATTATTTTTAGGAAGAATTAAATTATAGAGGCTTTCCACTATTTTAAGAAACCACACTTATGGAAAAAATATAGGAACATAAACCATATATCTTTGCCTTCAGCTCAGATTTTTTTTCTCCGATATATTCTTGTTGCTGCTCCCAAATGAACCCCTAGTTCCAAATATACATTATGAGTCTTTTGTCTCCTTTTAGCTACAAGTGCTGTTCTGTCTGAATCATCAGGCTTCCTGTTGTCTCTTGTTCATACTCATACCCTCCAGGCAGACTTCCCAGTTACAAGCAGGGGCGAAGATGGTACAGTACCAGAGAGCATGCTCTTGTTATCTGGGCATCGGCCATCTGCTCTGCCGGCAACCTGGGCACCCCCCTCCCCACCCAAATCTTACCTGTTAGGCAGCTCACAACAGTCACCAGGGAGGCCCAGAGGGCTCTTGGTGATTATCAGTAGATCGTGTGCCTTTTTCTTGTATGAATCTTTGCACATCTTCATTTTTAAGTGAATTTTGCAATTTCTGGTCTGCCCTGGTGGTGGTGGTGGGCTCTTGACCTCTAAAGACTGTGAAGGAGGAGCTGTAAGTGGGGAACTAAAGGAGAGTGAGGGGCACCTGGCTGGCTCAGTCTGTTAAGCATCCACCTTTGGCTTGTCGTGATCCTGGCACCCTGGAAATGAGCCCCACCCCTGGGCTTCCGGCTCAGTGGGGAGTCTGCTTCTCCCGCTGCCCCTCCCCCTGCTGGTGCTCGTTCCATCATGTGCCTCCTCTCTCTCTCTCTCTCTCAAATAAATAAAAATCTTGAAAAAAAGATGAAGGAGAGTGAGAGCTGTTCAGTTTGTAAAGGGAAGCATTTCACAGTGATTTTTTTTTTAAGTAAAGATTTTATTTGTCGGAGAGAGAGGGAGAGAGCACAAGCAGGAGGAGCCGCAGGCAGAGGGAGAGGCAGGCTTTGTGCTGAGCAGGGACCCCGAGGTGGGACTCTGTCCCAGGACTCTGGGATCATGACCTGAGCCGAAGGCAGACACTTACTGACTGAGCCACCCGGGCGCCCCGTTTCACAGTGATTTGTAGCCCTAGAGAGCTGAGTATGGAAAACCAAAGGGGAGGAGCACGCAAGATGACCGTGCAATAGGAGTTATCTCATAAACGAGATCCAGGTCAGGCTGGGTATTATCTTGTAATTTTTTTTTTTTTTTTTAAGATTTTGTTTATTTATTCGACAGAGATAGAGACAGCCAGCGAGAGAGGGAACACAAGCAGGGGGAGTGGGGGAGGGAGAAGCAGGCTCCTAGCGGAGGAGCCTGATGTGGGGCTCGATCCCAGAACGCCAGGATCACGCCCTGAGCCGAAGGCAGATGCTCAACCGCTGTGCCACCCAGGTGCCCCTATCTTGTAATTATTTTAAGACCTAAAACTGGTGGTTTTCATAAGAGTGCCAGCTACACTGACACACGTACGTACTGTGCGTGCGCACACACACACACACACACACACACACACTTACACAATTTGAAGGTAGAAATAAAGATTAACAGCAAAAGCTCCTAGATATTTTGCAGGGATGGAGAGAAACTGTATTCCGCTGTGAGTATGTTCCAGAGAAATATGAACCTTTTTCATTTATTGACAGATATTGTCTCTGACACACTGTCATTTTGTGGACTTCTGTTGTTCCTTATAAAATATGGTAGGTCATGGATGAAAAGGCATAACTTCATGGAAAGAGTATTTGTGGCTTCTTAGGGTTTTGATCTGTTTAGGACAGCTTCCCTGTGGGCGTGACTTTATCCTTGCCTCAGTTTCCAGGTACTTCTTGTGTGTTTGACCTTGAGGTAATTTGATGTTGCCGGTTGTCCCTGAGAACAGAAGTTCACATCACTATTTCTCTGACAGTAGCCATCTCACAAAGATCTGTGATACAGCTTCCACAACCTCGTTGTCTCCAATCTTGTTCCTGGAGCTCTGAGCAGCCCCTACATTAATACTGATAAGGTGGTTTGTAGGTGTGGTCTCAGCCGAGATATATACCACCATATTTAGCAGACTTATTTGCTGCGTACTTCTGTTTCAGGATGGAGTTGGGCTTGTAGTGTTCTGCTTATCTTTGAAGGCATTTGTCCCTGCCCAGTGGCTTCTGGGTTACCCCATGGAAGGCAACAGATTTAGGGAGGGAAGAGGACATTGAACTTGGTGGGTGAGAAGTCTTACCCTCGCCCGTCTGCCACCGGCCCTGAAAGTGCAAAGCTGGCAAGTACATATGGCTCCTGGCATTAGGAAAGCCTCACTGAAACAAAATTAAAATTCCTCTGCTGGACAGGAAATTAATCAGGGCTGAATGCAGTAGACAGGGACAGAAGCTAGCTTCCTTGTTCCATCACTGATGAGTGTTGTATTGTTATGCAAACGAGATTAAATGCACAGGGACTGGTGGGGCGTTGAGGAGGGGCCGAGAAGTGAAGGAGATGAACAGGTTCCTTAGCATCTAAACTCAAGCTACAAAAATGTTTTTAAAGCGTCTGCTGCCTGTTAGACCATCAGATGCCGAGCAAGGGAAGCGCCTCAGCTTCTTCTGCCATTGTTTCTGCAAAGCAGTCTCCTTGACAGGGGGATATATTGCAGGTGATTCGTTCCATAACGCTACTAGGTCGACCACAGTGAGGCACGCCGTTTGCCAGGTGTTAGGGCTAAATCATGAAAACACCCAGCTCCTGCCTTCCCAGAGTTCCTAGTCTGGTAGAAAAGGAAATTGGAAGGAATGAGACCTGCAGCTAACCAGCCAGATAAGAAATGTTGCCATACCATTTAGGATTATTTGGTTGAAAAGTGGCTGAAACATACCCCAGCAATGGCAACAAAAAAGGGAATGAATTAAAAATAAATAAATTTTTCATTAAAAGACAAAGGAATGCATCGGTACAAGGAAAACTGAACAGTGACAAGGGAACATGGGGGAAAGCTCGGGGGTCTAGGTGTCAGGCCCCTCAGTCAAGTGAGTGAACTCCATGCAATCTTACGTCCATTCGCTCAAGATTCATATTCCCAAAAGAAGGTATCTGATGGATCCAGCTCGGGCCACTTGCCTACTTCCTGGCGAGGGAAAAGCGAGAGACTTAGATAATGCCACAGAGATTGTCAGTAATGGCAGACGCACTTCCCCCCAAAGACAGAACGAATGCTACAAAGGCAAAGACTTTGTCCATGGCGGCAGGGGAGGGGTGCATTATAAAATTTAACTGTCGTTGTGGCTTCGGGGATTCCTGGCTGATGCGCGTGCTGTGTTTATTCGGAGCATGGCCGACGTTGAGGTTGTGGTGCTTTGAGACCGTAAAATTGAGCGTCACCCCTCCATAGGTGTGTCCACTCATTGGCACTTCTGTCTTGTTCTCTTGATCCCAGTGTGAGCAGTCCCACCTCATGAGAGAACATGAGGATGTCCAGGAGCGAACGACGCTTCGGTACGAGGAGCGCATCACGGAACTCCACAGCATCATTGCTGAGCTCAATAAGAAGATAGACCGCTTGCAAGGCACCACCATCAGGTAGTGAGCTCCCAGCGGCTCCTTTCTCTCTGCCCCTCTGGGCTCTGACCTGGCTCTTGGAGCTGAAGTCCTCCCGATGAATAAGAATGATGTTTTATTTGCAGCTAAGACTTACAGTTATTAACAACGCTCTTTACCATGTTAACCATGCCCTTTCCCCTCCACTATTCTGTTCTCATCTTGATCGCCGTGAGGGCTCCCCTGGAAGGTAGCCGGGCTGGGAGCTGTAATCCTCAGCTTGCTGATGAGAGTGTGGAAGCAGAAGTGGGTGAAATGATTGGTGAGCGAGTTCTGAAGGGTGCTCGTCCGTCTCCCAGTGTCCCTACCACCTCTCGAATCCACCAGGTCTGCTCTCGATGTGCGAGCTGTGTGCCTCCCCTGGGAATTTTGAGAGACCTATGAGTGTGGCTTAGGACTAAGCAGTACGTCTGCTTCGAGATAATCTAACATCTTGAGCTCACCCGAAGTTGACTTACCAACATCGATGTGGCCTCTTACAAACTCCTAGGGTAGGGAACAAGATCGGATATATGATTTTACTGGCAAAAAGGCTGGGGCTTAAAAATATTAAGGGATTCCTTTGAAGTTTCAGTTAGCAGAGGCCAGAGGTGGAGTTAGAACCCACAGTCTCTCTGCTTTTACTTAATATTCTTTCCATGACAGTGACTTGGGGGCCCTGCTTTCCTTGTCAATCAGTTAACCCCTAAGGCTCTTGCGTGCAGCATGTAATTGGTGTGTCTGCCCAGCTGTTCCGAGGAGGGGTTTGCTTTGAGTGACTTAGCCGGGGACGAGAACTTTGATCTTCCTGCCTGTCCTGGGGGAGCAGCCCTGAGGAAAGCAAATGGTTGTCACCCACCTTTATGGAGAAAGAGGGCTTCGTTCACTGAATGTTTGTCCAGCCGCGATCGGGGCCGTCGTAGAGGCAACTGCTTTGAACTCTCCCTCCAGAAGTCCCGGTTAGAAGACTGTCCGGGCGCATTTGCTCCAAGTCTGAGAGAGGAGTGACAGGGCTATTTGATGAGGGTCCTGATGGGCCTCTGGTTTTCTGGGGAAAATCGTGGGGAACTTAGCACTGAACTGGAGCCACACGGTAAATTCCATACTCCAGTTTAGACCCTCAAGGCCTTTAAATTGTATCCCGGTCGTCAAGTGATTGTAGGTTAGAAACGCATGAGCAGAGAAGAATTTTCAGACCAGAGAAATGATTATAGCAGATTTAAAGGAGGCTGACAGAGTACATTGGCAAATTTGTAATTTCCATTAAAACATGTTGCACTTTGAAGCACTTGAGAAGGTGAGGGCAAATGGGCTCAGTGAGTTGTGGAAAAAAAAGCACCACACGTCACCTGGAAAACTCAGTTTCGGGATGTTTAAATTGAATATAATGGCCAAACTGCTTCGTGTTAAAATACAGTGAGCTTCTTGACCATAAACATTTATTGGTGCCTTTTATTTAAAGGGATATCGTTTCAGTGCAGATGTCACATTAAATTCTGCCAGTTTCCACTATGTAAACGAGCTGCCCCCTCCTTGAGGGGACTCCCCGCAGGCCTTGCAGACATGTGGGCCAGGAAGACAAGGCTCTTCTGGTCCCCTGACCTCCTCAGCTAAGGCATGTCTCCTGCCCCCAGCACTCCAGGGATTGGTTTGCCCTCAGGTCCTGAGATGCTGTGCTAGACTGAGTGCGGTGGAAGCCAGACACCTTGGAGGAACTCCAACAGCCCTCGCAAATCTAAGGGGTGCAGAATGGATTGTCACACTAGTCCGATACAATGCTGGTACCTTATAGACTTTCTTGTCACTTTTGTTTGGGCCTGAGTTAGGAATTTATTGGAAGTGCTGGAAAATAATTAGTACGGTAATAGTTTATCATAGTAAGCTATGATATAGCCATATGTAAGCAATACTAAATTGCTTAAGTAAAAAAAAAAAAAAAGCCTCATAGCTTTAAACTTTCATCTCAAGTCACAGTCAGAATGGGGGCCTTCTGTGGCTGCCCTAGAGGACACTCCTCCCATCTCCTGTAGCCACAGGGCTAACACAGCCAAGAATCAGACACTGCAGGTGGCTAATTCCAACATAAGCTGAATTCACAGCCACATCAGATCTCTAAGGTAAAGATGAAGCATTGATAGGAAAAGAAGAAATGGTGAGAATTTGAATCGAGACACCTGGTAGGTTTCAGTGAATCAGAAAACCTAGAGCCTACAAACTCCGGTCCTACAGAAGTACTCCGCCTCCCTGTCCGATAAAGCTAGTCTGTCTTTGCTTGCAGACTCTGTAGCAATCTGATCCCAGGTGAGGGGTGCCGGGTATATATACTTAGGGCTAGGTCCCTCAGGAATAAAGATTGCTAATTATTTCACTCCGTGAAGAACTCTAACCAGCTAAGGTGCTGGCCAAACACTAAGAAAACAGGGATTTCCTAGTGGAAGAAGGAAGTTAGAAACATCAACTCTAGTCTTATGGCCAGTTGCAGGAAGGACGGCTAGACTGTGCATATTTTCGTGCTTAGTTGTGTGTATATTCAATTTATTTTATCCTCTTAATTTCTCCTATTATACAAGGTGAGCTGGTATTGGTGAAACTTATCTGGTGGTTAGATTAGATGGTATCTACGAGGACTTGCCACTGAACTAGAAGAGAAGTGGGTGCCTGACGGTGGCTACCATACTGATGGGACTCAGGGTCTCCCACTTTGGTGAGAAGGTGAATCCATTCACATTTGAATGAGGGATGGTTACAGAAGCTTGGTGTCATTGCTATTGCAATCTGGAAATTTCAGCGTGTGAGAGAGGCTGTGTATGGTTGTCGGGTAGCCAAAGAGGGTGGCCGATGACATGTTATCTAGCACCTGGTTCCATTCCCACCCCTTCTCTCTACTCTCCCCAGAATCAAAGAGGCTGGACCTTGGGACTACTTCCCAGATTGCCTTAATAGCTGGGTTCCGGAGACAGTTTTGGTTCTGCCAGTGAGGTGCCTTTGAGTGGGTTGGAAAGTGGAAGGGAGGTGGGAGCCATCGT
This sequence comes from Ursus maritimus, assembly GCF_017311325.1. Lineage (NCBI taxonomy): Eukaryota > Metazoa > Chordata > Mammalia > Carnivora > Ursidae > Ursus > Ursus maritimus. Next base: position 301,920 of record NW_024426663.1, read on the forward strand.
TCCTCAGGCCATGATGGTGGCAGCTGTTTCAGAGGCTTTCGTGGGCATGAGGTCCTGCACCTCAGAGCCGGGAGCTGTGGGCAGGTGTGAAGGCAGTGGCAGTTCACTGACCTTTGAGGAGGGATCCACCGCTGGGATGGCAAATCTGACCGCTCCCGGTGGCCTCCACCCACACTTCTCTGGTCCTTCCACCAGTTACGCAAGCGTGGGACTGCCTAACTTAAATCTCTTCTACTTGCACCACCCAGTGTAGTTCATGTTCCTCACTGAACCCTGCCTAATGCACCCTAAATCCCATCTCCCAGGAATACACACTGAACATTTTGTATGTGTATTCATGAATATTTTAAATAAATTGGATCATGTAGCAAACAATGTTTTGTAATATATGCTTTTTCACTTAACTATGTTATGAGTGGCTTCTTTTAATGCTCATCTGACTTGGGGAGATTATATAATGGGATGGGGAAAATGGAAAAATACATCAGTAGCGCACTTTGAAATGGGGGAGTGGATTTCTAAGCAAATTAAACATGAGCTCTTTTGTTTACTGAGGAGATTTTTTTTTTTTTAAGATTTTATTTATTTATTTGAGAGAGTGAGAGCGAGAGAGCAAGAGAGGGGGCGGGCAGAGGCAGAGGAAGAAGCTGGCTCCCTGCAGGACTCGATCCCACCACCCTGAGATCATGAACTGAGCTGAAGGCAGACACTTAACTGACTGAGCCACCCAGGCGCCCCTGAAAATCACTAATGACTTCTTAACTGAAAAATCCAGGGACCTTTTCTTGTTTCTGCTCCTTTTCTGCAGGATTTGCTTCCAAATCTTCCTTCCTGGTGTGTTTTTCGTGAACTTCTAGGACCCTGTATCTTTTCTTCTGTTCCTAAGATTCGCCTTCAGCCTTGGCTCTTACCCTGGGCTCTCCCCTCCCCTTTCACCTCGAATGGCTGCAGCCCTACAGCACTGACCCCTCCTCTCTGATACCTCCCTCTGCATTGGCACTTCCCCCTTCTCCTTTGTCTGCACAATGCGAATTTGGCAACAAAGATAATATGCAAATCCCGTCTACTCTAATGTAGTCCAGCCTCTAAAAACTCATACCTGTGCCACGAGCCTGACCTTTCCATTTGCCCAGTTATTCACCAAAAGATTCGTAGATGAGTCTGTCTTCCTTTTTGCTAGAGGGAAAAATAAGAGGTGGAATTGCAGCAAGAATTGGGACTTAACACTGATTTCCTGCTTTAGAGCCTCTAGGAGAATCGAAAGGAATACATTTCCTCGTTGTATCTAAAAAATCTTTGTTCTTTAAAAGAATGATGGCATTTCAGGGCAAATCTGCCTTTACTTGTCAGGAAGAGTGTAGTTCAACAAAACCCCACCAGGTCAGGTAGGCTGGGTTAGCCGGACATAGTTGACTGACAGGTGCCAAGGCAGGCAGGTGTCCACCTGGGTCTTGTCCCCAGATCAATCCAGTGTCAAGGCATGAATGTGCATGCCAACATAGAATAGACATGGGGGTTGCTAAAGCAGTAATATTTGTATCAAATATTACTGATTCCATAGTACTTCAGCTTCAGGTCTGGAAAGTGGGGAAAAGAATTAGCCCTTCATTGACTCTTCCCTTTTCAGATAAGATCATTTCACCCCTAGCCTGTAATAAGAAGGAATCTTTAAAAATCATCGTCAGCAGCAACCACCAGATCTCCTTAGATCACTATATTTGTTGTTTCATTGGTCCTAAATTTAGGAAAGAGGCTGTATTGCTCACTAGTTGCAGAATCTTGGGTAAATCGCTTAGCCTCTTGAAGCTTCAGTCGTCTTATTTGTAAGTTAAAAGTATTGATCCTGGCTTTGATGAACCCTAAGATCTCTGCCGGTCTCACCTACTTACATAGGTGGTGGGTACAGTCTACTGCCTGCGTCCTTGGGAGCGTTTTTCTTTTTGTTTTGTCAGTTAAGCTCCTAGCACACATGAATCATTGTCTAAGAGCAACTTGGAAGCACTTCACAAATGCTCCTAGGTGAATGAAGGTACATTTAGAATCCTGTGAGGTGAGTCTTTATCTTCCAAAGAGAAACACCTGAGCACTTTGTAATTCTGTAGAAACTACGACAGTAGTGGATAATTACCAACATGTATCAGTCGATCAAGCTTGCTTCTGGGTTGTTTGTTTTGTTTTGTTTGGCTTAAAATGATCACTTCTTGGATCTTTTCTTCCTTCTCAGCTCCAGCAATAGCAGCTGGTGTTCTTTGGGGAGATCCTTTCCCCCCCGAAGAAATAAGTTACCATTTGCTAAGAGTTACTGTATACACCGCAGAAGGAAGCAAGCAATGAAGTCACTTTGAGACGCTGATGCTGTGGTGTTAGCTAGACATTTTTACCAGCCAGGTGATTCCTGCTGCACAGAGCAGCCTGGAAAACACACCTCATGTTCTTGCTTTTGTAAAACTGCTGGGACTGATGGAGGCTTTTGCCTTCTCGTTCCATTGCTCTGGATGAACCAGAGCTCCCGAATAACAGAGTAGAGAGAAAGCGCCGAGCACCAGTCCTCTACCTACAGTGCAATCACAGACCGGCCGGCCGCTTACAAAAGGCCCTGAGAGAATTGGCTTTTGTTTTTTCTCAGTCCCAGATTCCAGCCTCTTTTTAGGAATGATGCCAGTGTTGATGTTCAGGAGATGATAGGGATGTGCAACTGTATGGATTTTTTAACCAAAGTCAGTGGGAGAAACAAAAGGGTTACACATGCTGTAATATGTGGGTTCAGTTTAACCATTTTTCTACCTCCTTCTTCGTGGTACAGAACCCTGCCTGATCTCACAAGGTTGCTTTCTGCCTCTCGTTACTATTTACTTGATTTGCATGAGCTGTTTCTATGATTGCCGTAAGGAGGAATCTTAACCAGGAATTATGTGTGCCCAGCTCTGCCCTTCCCTTTGGAGTCAAGAACACAGACCTTCGGCACTTCCCCCCACTTGTTTTCTGTGTTTCCATATGAGAGCTTGGCAACACTTCATCCCCTGAATTCCTAGACTTCATCATTTTAATTTTGATTCTCCTGTCTAACTCTAATGACTTGCCTCCTCCGATACAGTAAGTTCACCTTCTGATCAAAATGGCTTGAGTGCCCCTCTAGCCTCACGGTTTCCATTGGGCACCCCATGTGGTTTCAGCAATACCGACCACTTATCCCTCTCCGTTCCTGTTCTCATTCACATTCAGAGGCTTCTCTGCAGCACTGCTCCATCTAGAAAGTCTTCCCTGACTACTTCTCTCCTGCAGCCCCAGTCGCTCTTCCTGTGTCCACACAGCATGCTTCTTGGGTTAGAATTAGCTGTGAACACGTTTGACTCCTGGAAGACAGCATCCATCTGGTCTTTGCTTTCCTGTTCTTAATTTGGTGCTCGAATACACTGACCATGGATCCTTAGTTTGCGTTTCATGGCCCTGAAAGTCTTTTGCCCAAGATGACCTTTCCAGTGTAGTGTGATTGTCCTTCAGGCTGTGCCCTGACCTCAGTGAGGAATGGCCCCTGCAATCAACAGTCTCCTTTTCCAGGGCGCCTGGGTAGCGCAGTCGTTAAGTGTCTGCCTTCGGCTCAGGGCATGATCCTGATGTTCTGGGATCGAGCCCCACATCAGGCTCCTCCGCTATGAGCCTGCTTCTTCCTCTCCCACTCCCCCTGCTTGTGTTCCCTCTCTCACTGGCTGTCTCTGTCAAATAAATAAATAAAAAACCTTAAAAAAAAAAAAAAGTCTCCTTTTCCTAGCCCTTCCCCATTCACTGCTGTATAAAGTTCATCCTAATAATCCCTAGAAGTAATTCCTTACAAAGCACGAGATTTGGCAGGCCCTATGTGTTTTGGAACCTGCCAAGCCAGGAGGGTTTAAGGTGGCTATTAACGATTTTGCAAATGCCATTTATACCAGAGATATAGCAGCATTTATCTGGCTTTCTTGGCTATAAAACAGTCTCAGCCAAGCTGAAGCTGATTACATTGGCCATGTAACAAAGGTAATTTATTCATCATACACAAAACCTCCCGTTAACTAAAATCAGATTTTTAAGTGCTGATTGAAGGGAGAGCTGGTGTACCAGGGCACAATTACCCTCTAGATCAAAAAGGCTACTCTTAAGGTACTTTATAATTGTTTCATTCCTAAACCTAATTATTGTTAGCTTTGCTGCTGTCTAATAATTAACTTATTCATAGAACATTAACCTATATATTTTTTTGCCTTTACCACTCCCATTCTAATTCATATTTTGCATGTCTGGGGGCTTAATATCTGTTAAAAGTCTCCCCAGATTTCCGGATAGCTTTTATTAAAAACACCTTATAAAGGAGGGACTCAGCTGAATTCCTTCCCTGGGAGGATGTTGATTTCTTAAGAGAATGAGGAACTCTGGAGAGTTCTTCACATTCTCTAATTTATAGTTGTGTCTCCCCAGCTTAAAGTGCCACTTGCCTCTTCCCCTAGTTCCAGTAGTCACCTCATTACCATCTTGGTCTACCGCAAACCCAAGGCTGTAGACTCTGCGCCCTGGTGTCCACAACTTCAAGTGAATGCCAAGCCAAGAGGACTTCTCTTCCTGGCTTTCTTCACAGACATCCATGGGCTTTGCAGCCTCAATTAAATCCCCTGACAGTTTTCTCTTCTGGCTCACTTGCAAGATAAATACTTCGCAGCGGGCTGATTTTGCCCTCTCCGTGTCCGTGTCCAGTGTGTGTGTAGTGATGGCAGTGGTGTTAGGAAGAGGTATGTATGCGCTTTGAAAGACATACTACAATTGTAAGCTTCCTTCACTTGCCCGTAGCTAATTCAGGGACCAAAGGTTGAGGGATTGTGAAGGGCTGAGAAGGCGCAGGGGTGTGCGCGCAGACGCAGCATGGCAGCATTTAAGTGTTGACTTCCTGTTACAGGTGCTGACTGATGGAAACAGACCACTGAGTGGTGTGCACTCACCCACTGTGTCCATTTTTCTCCTCTCCCCGACATCTTTTCCTACCCCCTAACTCCACTGACTTGCTTTAGGGAAAGTAAGTGTGGTATTTACCAGACACACCTCTCAAAGCATCCAGGTTGATGTGCACAGGTGAGGGGCTGGTTTTCTGATAGCTCCAGCCCCAACAGCTCCTTATATCCTCTTCCAAGGAGAAAGCCCCCCAGTGGGACCCTCCAGGTGATAGGATGTGACATTCCTGTGTACCAGACTCCTGCTTATTTTGCTCACTGTAGCCTCAGTACTCAGACCAGTTCTCTGGTCTTGGGTTGTTTTTCCCATCAGAATTTGACGAGGTGAAGAAATCTAATTTCTTCAGAAACTCTTAAAAGCAAAAAAGTTTCTAGTAGGCTGTTAGGTGGATTTTGTTCAGTATATGGGCATGTATGTGGACATAGGAGCAACCTTTCAGGTTCACCCGTGGACTGTAGAGGTGACTGAATATTCATTTGGCCTGGAAAGAGTCCTAGTCCATATGGCTGAGGAGAGTTGGAGGGGGAGTAGATCTGTTTTCTCTCCGAATGTCTTTCTTGTCCTTAGAAGTCATGTTCTCTAGGAATTTGTCTTCTGTCTGTCAGTGGTGGCTGACTCTCCTTTTGTCTCAGGGAGGAAGATGAGTACTCAGAACTGCGATCAGAACTCAGCCAGAGTCAACATGAGGTCAACGAAGACTCTCGAAGCATGGACCAAGACCAGACCTCTGTCTCCATCCCTGAAAACCAGTCCACCATGGTCACGGCTGACATGGGTGAGTCTGCCTACCACTGCACGAAGCCAGAGTTTGGTTTCTGGATTGTAATGGTAATCTTAGAAATATGAGGCAGCCTGAATTAAAATTTAATTAGTCAAGGAGTTTGGTGAGTAGATGAAAACACAGCCATTTGAGTCCCGTACGTGCTACTCTGTTGAAACTAAAGAGGTGAATGAGCTTTCTGCCCTGATGTTTGTGATTCAAGCACAGATTACTTCTATGTGAAAATTCTGGAGATAGGGAACCAGCTGAAAAGGCTGTTGTAGTGTTCCAAGTTACAGTAAAGTCTGAGCTATGATGGCAGGAATGGGAAGGATGGAATGGGTGGCAACACATTGTGGTGGAAGAACCAACAGGCTTTAGCAGCGGTTGGGTAAGAAGGAATCCAAAATGACTCTAACCTGTTGATCCTGAGTGACTAAGAGAATGATCATAGTTCTTAGTAAGAATGTTCGGTTGAGCAATGAGTTGGGAAATAAATGTATTGTTTGAGGTTGTAGAGAAATGTCCATCTGGGAATACTTGGTTCGGTGTTTTAAAACCGCAGGTCATGACCTGTTAGTGGGTCTTGAGATTAAATGAAAAATATTTTTTAAGTGAAATCAAATAGGAAAAAAATAAAATGACAGTATTACTTCATGAAACTTCTTTGTTGAGTATGTGTGTGTGAAGTAAGTAAAATGAAATGTTTCTGCTGCGGGCTGCAGTCAACCCACAAAATGTTGCAAAACCACTGGTCTACTTGGAGATACTTACCTGGATCTTTGGAGAGATTAGGGTTGAGGATAAAGGCTTTGAAGTTATGAGGTAAGGAGATCTCTGTGGTCAAAAGAGTGTGGAGTCAGAAGAGGGAGGAGCACCATATCTTAGGAAATGTTCAAATGTAGGGAAGATAGAAGAAGGGCTAGGAGAAGGAGGCATAAACATAATGTAGATTTCTTAGAACCTAAAATTTCTTTGGGGAGAGAGACTTGAATATGGTACACTGTTATATTAATTATGAAAGTGCTGTAACATTAAGGAGCATAGCACCATGAGAGTTTATCAAAGGGATTTGATTCCGTTTGAGATTCTAGAAGAGCTGCTTCTAGGAAGTGATAGCTGAGAGCTGGAGAGTAAATAGGAATTAACCAGTTAAAGGAGGAGGTGCATTCAGGGGAGGGTGGGAGAGTGGATGCGTTCAAGGAGATGAAAAGAGGTCATTGTGGATGGAGGGCCTAGAGGTGTGAGATGGAGAGGTAGGCGGGAACCATAGCATGCAAGATCTCATAGACCGTGGTAGAGAGTTTGACCTTTGGTCGAAGATGCACAAGAAACCACTGAAAGATTTGAGTAGTGGGGGAAGGGGATGCAATGATCAAGTTTGCATTTTGTATCAGTCATTCTATAGTAACGAGAATCGGTGGATCAAGAACAAATGGGGGCGGCAGCTAGGAAACCATTGCTGAAGTCTCGGTGGGTACGATTATTGCTGGGGGTGGTGGTAGTTAAGATCTAGAAAGATACAACGTTCGCAAGATCTGCTGAAGGATTAGAAACGGGAGAAGGAAGTATTTATGAGGAGATTTTTTCTGAGTGTCTAGATCGCACAATGGGTGACGACGCTGCCAAGTGCCAACACAGGAGCATAGGACCAAGGGCCGGGGGTTTTGCTTCGAGTTTTGCTTTGTTTTGTTTACTTGAAGGAAGTGGGAGTGCAGGGCGAAGTGCCTGTGTTTTGTTTGGGCGTAAGTTTGAGGTGTCTCGAGGTGTCTGGGTAGAGATGCTTCAGAAGGCAGCAGGTAGCCATGAGAAGCCAACAGGAGAGGTCTGGGCGGAAGGAAAGCAGTTAGGAGACACTGGGTTATGCGCAGACAGTTATCAAAGCAGGGGGAGGCCACGGTAGAGCGAGGAGTGCAGAGAACTGGGGCCTAAGCCTTAGGGGCCACCAGCCAAGGAGGAGACCCAGCAGAGCTCCTGGCTGGGGCGCGTCCCCCCTCACTTTAGTCTCGGTGTAAATGCACTTCCTCTGAAAGCATCTCACGGGCACCAGCCCACACCTTCCTGTGCTGGTTCTATCACGACCCGTTCGTCTCCTTCTTCTACCGAACTGAAATTTTAAATGATGTATTTCTAGTTCTTTACTTGACTGACTATCCCGTTAACCTCCACTGGGCAGAAGTATGTATATCTACTAGCAGATCTCCAGAGCCCACCACTGGGCCGGGCGCAGAGCGTGTGTTCAGGGATGTTTGCGGGGATGAACAAGTGAAGCGGTCAGCGAGTCCCTCAAGCAGTCGGCCGCCCACAGCTGTGGAGGAAAGGAGGGGAGCCGCGTCCGGGAAGTCAGTGGGGCAGAGAAAGCTCTAGAACGGAAGGGGTCAGCAGGAGGGCTGGGTGCCGAGGCCCGCAAAGGCGTGGACAGCTGTATACAGATACCGATGTGATGCTGATAGAAATGGAGTGAGGAGTGGGGGCACCTCCTGGGTCCTCAGGCTCTCGGCTTCAGGCTGAAACGCCTCTCTGAAACTCACCTGAACCCTATCCAGGCCTTGAGTTAGAACACACGCAAGCTCCGGGGACCATCCCAGCTGTGTGCCCACGCCCCCCGTGCTGCTATACCAGCATCACAGTCTCTAGCCCCAGGGGCCCCAGGCTGTGGCCTCTGCCTTCCGGCCTCGGGAGTGGGGCAGGTGTAGACAGCCAGGATGTTTCCATTCAGGCAGAGAGATAGGCTTACGCTGATCCCTCCGTTCATGTCTCTGAATGTGTATTTTATGAAATAAGTGCCCCACGCTCCAATAAAGTTTCTCAGTCAAGTAAGGCTGGGAAGTGGAGGGATAAACCTACTCAGTGGGCCGGGCGTCTTTACGGCGGGCCTTCTCGGAGCTCCTGCAGAGCGCTCCGTAGCTCCGGCTGTCTACCCAGGAGCTGGCGTGCCTGTCTGTGCTGCGAGCTGCCTTCATTTTCCCAAACGATGGATCTCAAATCCTTTCTTCCCACCCTTTTCCCCGCTGTAAATATGTGTTCATTATAGCCAGTGGTAGTTTCTCTGCCTACGAGACTGCGCTCCTGGGGGGAGGAGACCCCATCTGCCCAATGTCACTGTGTGTCCTCTGCCCAAGAGGAGGCCCTGATTCACTTATTCAGCAACTCACTGCATGCCGGGTGAGGGACTGGGGGCGTGAGACACCGGATCTGCCCTCGGATCGCTGTCCTCGCTCGCTCCCATCTCGCACACCGAGAGTGACGTCCCGACTCCTGACCTCGGACTGTAGGCCCCCACAGAACTGGGTGTCCCCCGCCTCGGGCCGCGCTGGCTTCTGTGCTGCCCCTCACACCTGACCAGCTTGTCTTGCTCTGCTCCTTCTTCCCGGAGCGGTCCTTCCCTGAGCCGACCCTCGGCTTCCCCGACTGTCAGAGGGCCCGGGTGGAGCCCTGTGGCCTTGCCTCACCCTCACTGCCAGGCACTCTCTGTGCTTTCTGGCTTCAGTTCTCCCCACAGCACTCAGCGTTTCCTGCTGATACGCTGCACGTGCCTTTCTTTTATGGTGTATCACTACTGGTTACCAGGCTCTCACGTGAGAATCCAGAATGCAGGCACCACGAGGGCAGGGACGTCCGCTGTCTCGTCTGCCAGTTATAACAGTGCCCACACAGGAGGCACCCAGGGACTGCGTAGCAGCGAATGCCGTCCTGGAGCTCACGGTTCTCTGGAGGATGCAGACGAGCAAACGGGAATGACCCACAGTGAGGTAAGGCCCACGACAGGAGATGGACAGTGGCTCCTAGCCGCACCCCAGAGGCAGGAGCCACAGCGAAGGCATCCGTGAGGTCGCATCTAGCAGAAAGCGGAGGGCCGGGCGGGAGCGAGGCAGGTAAAGAGCAGGGGCAGGGGAGAGCATGGGAGGCAGAGGGCCTGCACCTGCCGGGTCCCTGAGGAAGGCAGGCATGGGGACTGCGAGGACGAGGTGCATGGAGGCTGCTGCGGAGCGCGGGCCCCGGGTGTGTTCGTTGGAGCTGGACGTCTGCCTCTCCTTACTCCTTTGCCATTTTCCAATTAAACTGCTTCAATAGGGGAAAAGCTTCCATATACAAACACCATTATAGGAAATCGTTAAAAAGCAGCCGTTTCATTATGGATGCTATATTTGCAAGCCTGCGTTAGCAACCCCGAGGTTTTCTTGAGCTGGGTTTTATATGCAGAGTTGGCTGCAGTGTATTTGCTCGGCGTCATTTAAGATAGCAGGAGTTAGTCCCGTCTATTCCCTTCATCGGAAAGCACTTTTCTTTTGTTTTCAAGCCCCACCTGTCAGAGCCAGGCTGCCCCTTCAGTAAGCTGGCTCCTGGGCACTGTCCTCAGGCCCTGGAGGAGTAAAGCAGCAATTTAGGAAGTTCTTTGACTTACCGGACCAGGCCCCGGAAGGAGGAAGGTGCCGGCCGTGTCACGTTGCATCTTAAATTGCTCTTGCTCTGTTCAAACCTGGTCACACAGTTTGGAAAAGAAAGGTAATTGAATAGACAAAGACAAGGTAGGAGTGGTAGCTCGGGACTTCTATTCCCTCGGCTTGGCAAAGAGCTCTAGTCGGAGAGGCTGGCTGTAACAGGTAGCATGTTTCGCTCACTCACTTCGTGTGGCGCTTTCACACGCATCCTCATGGGTAACCCTCAGCCTTGAGTGAGGCCCTGTAAAGCCCCCTGCCCGTGAAATCGACAGAGTTCAGAGGGCGCGAGTCACTTGTCCAAAGCCACACAGCTAATCAATTGCTGCTGGTGTTGGCACCCGTGTTTCCATGGCTGGTTTCGCTCTCACGCGCCTCTGCCGAAACAGCGAAACGTGCGTATGGTTAGCGTGCTCCGCTTCCTGGAGTCCTTTGAGGTCTCTAGTGCTGATGGGGGAGCCGGGGGAACAGCTGTGCCATCCCAGCACCTGGCTGAATGGCAGTGTTTGTTGTGAGTCGCGATGTTGCAGACCTCCATCTCAGAAAACACCACTTTGAGGCCAGATGATTCTGGGTGTTGCCGTAGAGCAGAACACAGATGTGTGTGCACGGGCTCCTCGCAGCGCACATGTTAGTGCACGTGTGTGCGTGTGCGTGCGGTGCGCTCCCCAGCAGGCTGCTTCCCCAGCTCTGTTCGTGGAACGCCAGAGCCCATCTGGAGCCGTTGTTCACAGAACAGAATCCTCGGTCCGATGGACCTTTGCACAGCCTGTGTTGGGTTCTGCTCCTTATTTTAAGATCTCTTCTGGTTTTAGGTGAGAAATTCTTATTTTTCTGGAATCTCTCAGGGCTAAACTATTATCCCCTTTGGGATGAAAGGAAGCATATGATACCTAGTTTGCTGGTGGGGTCATTTAGATAGAGATTTCCTCCTTATGAGTAGTTTTTGGAGGGCAACCAAGGAAGAATTTACACATGAAACCTGCCTCTTTGGCACGGCTGTGACTATGAAATATGTTTAACATTAAAGCCAGATTTTCCTGGCTTCGTGGCCGACGAGGCTTAATGGCTTCAGGAAAAATGTTCCAAAGTGTTAAGCAGCCACTCCCAGTGAGGAGAAGGGGGGTCAGGCAGGGAAAGGCAGCCCTGCCCCCTCCAAAAAAACGATTTCTGCAGGGTTGGAGAGAAGTGGTTACAAAGGCAAAGGAGCCTGTCTGGAGAAAATTTGCATTTTGTTAGGAATGAGGGGACTAGATAGCCAGTTATTCTCCAGCAAAGAATGTTTAAAAGACAATCAGATTATTTGTAACCTGATTCTGGAACTTTGAGGAACCAGTCCATGGGTTGGAAAGGTTAGATGGGGCTGAAAACAGCACCTTGAGTAGCTGAAGGAGTAGGCTGAGCCCTTTGTTGCCCTTTTTTCCCCTTCTCTTTACTTTGATTGGGCAGCTTAATTTCTCCCAAGTGGCTCACAGAGGAGACTTCGACGTTCTGAAAGTTGACTCACACTAGAGGCCTCAGAGCTGGCTGTGTGCTTTCTCCTTGGGATCTGAGCCTGGTCAAACAAGACCTGTCTGCGAACGTCAGCAAGGCAGAGGGACCGAAGAGTCCATCTAAAATCATTCTGGAACTTTCCTTAGAGTAATCAAGCTTGAAGGCAGGAAAGGTCAGTGCCCCACTGCAGTTTATGTTACTTTGGAATTTTTCCCTCAAATTGTACTCAATAATTTTTCCAGCCCCTCAAAGACACTTGGGTTATAAGATGCGAATGCCAAGGCATTGATCCACCACATTTGTTCAAAATGAATCCCTGTAAGTGTTGAGATTCAGGAACTCAATTTTCTAAACAGACCATGTCCCTTCAGGTTAGATTGTGGTTTTTGGTTATTTGAAACTCATGACATGTTTTCCCTTAAAGCCAGCATTATAAAGAAGTGTTTGCTTCCAAGACCAGCCTGTGAAAGTCTGTTTTCATCTGTAATGGGACTAAAGTATGGGGCCTCACTAGTGTTACTACAACTCCAACCAACATCGTGACCATTGTTCTGGGGAAGGACTGTGTTGACCGGATTTGGATGTCAGAGGCACATCTGCCCCTTCTTCTGGAAGCTTTGGAAATTCTCCCATCCCTGCCTCAGTGAGAGCCCCGGGGTCTGGGACTGGTACCTACAGCCTACTCTGCGTTTGTCACTGTTTGCTCTTGAGGGTTTGAGACAAGGGCCTGTCTGAAAAGGGCCCTGGAGCTGTGGCTAGTGAGCTTGGGGGAGAGCCGTCAGCGGTGATGTTGTAGAGAAACAAACTGGAAAATGACAATAGCAAAAATGAAAACAAATTCAGGCTGCTAAGATTTGACTGAAATAGAAGTCCTGAAACTACAGCTTTGTTTTCTTTGGGGAAAAGAAACCCATCCCTCCTGGCGAAGTTAGGACCCGGCCAGGGTGGTGGCTGGTGGCTCCCACCCTGACTTGCTCCTGTGGCCTTCGGGGCGACTTGGGTGTGGCAGTGACACTTTTTCAGGAAAGCATTCTAGTTCCCGTGGCTGCCCTAAGAGACGGATCATCATTGGGGTCCCCACGTCACATCTAGACTCAGCGTACCCACGCTCTGTCAGGCCTTCTGACCCTGAATGGTAAGGTATTTATTTCCCTCTCAACTTTTTATTTTGAAAAACTTCAAACTTACATAAATGACAGAATGAACCCCAGGAAACCCTTTGCCTAGATTGACTAGTCGTTAACGCTATGCCACATTTGATTTTGCGCACACGCGGAAATATTTTTCCGGAGCTATTTGAAAGGAAGTTGCAGACCTCATGCTTCACCCTAAATATATCAGTACAAACCTCTTAAGAACGGGGAACGTCTCTTTTTAACCACAGCAGTTTCATCATACCCGAGGATTTTAGCCCAGATGGAAGTTATATATAGTCCTTATTCAAATTTCCCCCAAATGTACCATTCATGTCTTTTGTTGCTTTTGTTTAATCCAGGCTCCAGTCAAGGCTCGCACGTTATATTTAGTTACCATGTTTCTTTATGCTCCTTTCATCTAGAACAGGTCCCCCACCCTTCTTGTCCTTCATGACATTGACATTTCTGAAGAGGCCAGGTTTGTCGTGCCATAGGAAGTCCTCCGTCTGGACGGTCTGCTTGTTTCCTTAGTCTTAGATTTGAGGTTAGCATTTTTCGCAGGATATACAGGGGCGACGATGTGCCCTCATCACGGTGTCGCCACAGGAAGTTCATGATCGCAGCTTGTCCGCTAACGGCGATGTTGAGGAGCACCGTTCCTCCGCGTCCTCTTGCCTTCAGGAGACGCAGGCCCTGTGCGTGTTACGCAGGGTGCAACCTGCCTGGATGCTGCCTTCCTCCGTTCTCACAGACCCTTCCGTCCCCTCCTCCTACTTCCTCATTTTTGGCGTTGCTTTGTTCTGGTTTTGCCTCTTCCTCGCTGCCTGCTGCCGGGAGGGAACTGCTTATACAGGAAAGCCAGTGCCTTCCTGGTTTCAGCCCTGGAGCCACAACAGGGGCTGGACTATTAGGTCCCCAGGACGTCACCTCTGGCCTCTCGGCAGAACATCTAGGTTGCCGCTGAAAGAATCTGTAGCTCTTTCCTCTACTTGCCTTATAAGACGCGACGCGTGCCCATCGAACAGAGGTGGGGGGACGCGTGCTGGCCCTTGGAGGGCCGTGGGGGTCACGGTTATGCCCTGAGCCCCCGCACCGCCCAGAGAAGGCCTTTGGACTGTGCCCAGCAAGCCTCCCGCGGCTTCTGTTCCTCAGACCGGCTCAGGTGCTCGGTGCCCAGCAGCTCCAACTGGAGCGGGCACATCCACCTTGGGGATCCCCCCGACTGAAAGCTTTCTGCCTCTTTAGCAGGGTGTGGTCTGCCCCGAGACAGGTCTTAGATGTGATGATTCTTTACCAGTGAGCAGACGAACAAAAACCGGATACTTACAAAAGTTGATTTACAAAAGTCTTCCCTTTCTTTCACACGTTCAGCTCGGGTAGTCTTTACTGAGCGTGATCCCGTGCCCACGGTTGCGAGCATCTGGGAACACAGGACTAATAAACTGTCGTTGGTCCCCAGGGCTGGGCTTAGTAGGGTCGATGTGTCAGTTAATAAATAATTACAAGGAATGCAATGCCTCAAAGAAAGAAGTGAATACTAGACAATGGGTGGGTGGGGGACGGGCAAAATGTGTGAAGGGGGGTGGGAGATACAGGCTTCTGGTTGTGGGATGAGTTAGTCTCAGGGAGGAAAGGCACAGCAGAGGGAAAAGAGTCAGTGGTATTATAATAGCGCTGCGTGGTGACGGCAGCTACACTTGTGAGCAAAGTATAGTGTATAGACTTGGCCAATCACCTGTCGTACACCTGAAACTAATGTGACATTGTGTGTCAACTATAGTACAATTAAAAAAAATGTTAAGGAAGATATCTTTTAAAGACCGTGGGTAATCAGGGAAGACTTCCAGAAAAGGGTATTTCAAGGCGAAGCTTGAAAAAGAGCTCTTGGGAAGAGGAGAAGGAGAGGCTTCCAGGCGAGGCAGACACATGGCCATTAACTCTGGAGGGGAAGCCCCACGAGTGTGTACTCTGGAGGCTGGGACCGTGTTTTGGAGCAGATCCATTCTGGTACAGGTGCACAGCTCAGAATCAGGTGGACCAGGGGAGTGTTTCTAATGGCTAATGTTTTATTGGAGTTAGGGTTTTTATAGGGGTTCAAAAAACAAAGACCAGGCAGCCTCTGGCACCTGATTCAAAATGAATCAACGCTGTCATAGTTTCTTGTATGGACCTCGGGGGGTAGGCTGAGTTGATCCTGAGGGAGAGAGAAGAAAAGTATAGTATATGTGTTGAACCATGCAAGCATGCTGGTTAGGCTTAATTCTCATGGCCATGAATGCCCTCTGACCCTCTTTCTAGATTCTTCTAGTACGGGGGTCTTCCCTCAAACAGCAACATAAAAACCTAAGCCTCTGGGGTCTCATTAGAAAAATTAACCTGAACTGTCCTGTCTTCAGCTCCTCCCAGAAATCTAACTGGGAAAAGTCACAGAACTGAGAGCCGAGGCAGAGCTGCAGACAGATAGGGGCGAGGGGCGGCGAGGGAAGCAGAGGAGCGCCGTGGCCATGCCGAGTCCGAAGGGGCCCCATATTACCAGACCTGACTTGACAAGAAGAGCCATAAATTCTAATGACTTTCAAATGCTGACAATTAATTCAAAACTGTTTTAAAAAACAAAACCCAAAAAGGCCGTGCCAGATGTCCACTCCCGCCATCCAAACAACACGCGCCCTGGGCTGCAGGTGGCTGGTCTGGGTCCTCTGGTCAAAGGGAGATGCTCATTCCACTCATTCATCTGTGTCCTCTGTCTCAACTTTACAGCAAATCAGACAACTGGAGGGCACAGTGCCAAGACTGTGTGAACTTCTTCCCAGGGTTTCCTTCACGCTGTGCTTCAACGGCCCGCAGCTTCATTTTAATGGAAGGTTAGCATAGGAAGAAACCATCTGAGATCTGCCTCTCTTTGAGACGGGGTCTGAGGAGCCTGGCAGTCGCATGGCTTTACACCACATATACCCAAAATCTTCTAGCCTCTGTTGCGAAAACCACATGGTCTCTCTTGGGAAACCAGAATGCTTCCTGCTTTCTGACAGGAGAGGTTTCATTTTTGCTCTGGCTGCCAGGAAGCTCAGGATTAAGTGGAAGGGTAGCCCCGGCAGCTGTGTGAGCCTCCTTGGCCTTTCCCTGGGTCCAGTCACTGTGTTTCCCCCTTACGTGCGGGTGTTTGCTACAGGCTACTTCGCATTCTTCTTTGGAAGGATAACAATAACCTCCGTTAACAGAATGTGTACCCTATACGAAGGGCCTCCCCTTTGTCATCAGCGTGTGGGGCCAAGCTGTCACCTTTCTTAAATAAATACGGCACGGCACGGCCTGAGGTGCCGTAGTGGGTCAGCCTCCGTGTCACGCTCATGACAAGTGTGGAGTTCAGAGGCATAAGTCCATGCAGAGTTGTGCCACCCCCACAACCACCCATTTCCAGGACTTTCTCATCTTCCCAAACAGAAACCGTGTGTCTGCTAAGCAGCATTGCCACATCCCCCAACCCCTGGTAAGGCCTCCCCTAGATCCCTCATCTAAGGGAGTCCTGTCATGTTTGTCCTTTTGGAACTGGCTTATTTCTGGTACAATGTTCTCCAGGTTCATCCATGTGGTAGCACGTGTCCAAATTTCCTTCCTCTTGAAGGCAGATAACATTCCGTTGCGTATGTAGGCCACAGTCTAGTTTCTCCATTCATTGGGCAATGGGCGCTCGGGTTCCTTCCACCTTTGACTGTTGTGTTGTAAGGTTGCTACGAACGTGGGTGTACAGGTCTCTATTTGAGCCCTACTTCCAACTCTTTTTGAAATTGGGTTGAGAAATGGGATCGCTGGAGGAGAGGGTAGTTTTGTTTTTAATTTTTGAGGAACTGCCATAGTGTTTTTCACAGCGATTGCACCATTTTACATTCCCACCAGTTGGCCACAAGGATGCTAATTTTCTCTTCATATCCTTACCAACACATTATTTTCTGTTGTTGTTGTTGTAAATAGTAGCCATCCTAATGGGTGTGAGGCGATATCTCATTGTGGCTTTGATTTGTAAATGAGGCACCTTTTGAGCAGTCTCCAATACTTGGTGCCTGTCTCAGTTGGTCCTGCCCTCTGGTTCCTTAATCTCTCTTGCCTTTTGTGGAGACTCCCACTGCCTCAAGCTGTGGTGCTGAAGCTGTCGCCCGCGGCAGGGGCCCTATGACACGGAGCGGTGTAGGTCTGGAGAAGGGACTGAGAATTTACTCCAGCGCGGTACCTAGAGGAATATGGCACTGAGTCTGAAAGCTAATTCGGCAGGGGCCCGATGACGCAGAGCGGTGTAGGTCTGGAGAAGGGACTGAGAATTTACTCCAACGCGGTATCTAGAGGAATATGGCACAGACTCTGAAAGCTAATTCGGCAGGGGCCCGATGGCGCAGAGCGGTGTAGGTCCGGAGAAGGGACTGAGAATTTACTCCAACGCGGTACCTAGAGGAATATGGCACAGACTCTGAAAGCTAATTCGGCAGGGGCCCGATGACGCAGAGCGGTGTAGGTCCGGAGAAGGGACTGAGAATTTACTCCAACGCGGTACCTAGAGGAATATGGCACAGACTCTGAAAGCTAATTCCACCCTGTATGGAGCAGCACTGATGCTCGGGGTGAGTGGTGGTGAGTGATTGGTTCTGCGGGGCAGCACTCGGGGAACCCAGAACAGCTGCTCCTGCCGGCCTAGCCACCTTGTCCTCCTACACTGAAGAATGACAAAAAGACAGCCATGCGTCCCCCGACCACTAGTGGGACTTGTGTAAAACCACTGTGCAGAGCTCGGTGGATAGCAGGCAGAGCGTGTGGGGTTCACCATCCAACCTGTGCCTTAGACATTTGCCTTCCTAAGACCACAGAAAGCACTAATGGCCCTCTTTGGTTCAAAGGGAAGAAGCTCAGCTGTTTCCAGTCTGGACGTTAATTTACATACCCTCCTCACCTCCTGATTCTCCACCCTGTACTCGCCCTGTGTTCTCTGTGGTCACTTTCCCCGGGGTGGACAGCTGAGAGAAGGGACTGTGACATTTCCTCGTGCATCTGTAAGCCTCTCAGGGTTGAGGAGAGTCTTTTACCCATTTTTGCACCCTGCTTCTAGGCCAGGACTCAGCAACTGTTTGGTTAAGCAATGAGAAAGAAGTACTGGCCAGATCTATACACCCTCCCCCTGTTCCTTGGAGCCCAACATCATCGGTATACAGCCTGGTTCCACCTCTCAGGTCCTGCCAGAAGAGCCTAGGGCAGACATGTCCAGTGTGATCACTGTATCAGGTGGAGCTGTGCTAGGGAAATCCAGATGGAATGGCTGGATAGAGGCATCTTTCTTCCTCATCCCACTCATAAGCACTTACTAATGCAAATAATTCAGGAGTGTATGTGAACTCCAGCTCCTGTACCAGGAACCCTGCACCTCGAGGCAAATGATCATTGGGAGAAACTTCTCTGATTATTACTTAGAATTAAGCGTGCGCCAGAGAGAGTTCCCGCGACATGCTCTGGACCTCCCTGTCTTGAGTTGGGCGGGCACCTGTACTCCTTCTCCAGAGGGCCTTCTGCAGTGGGGAGTGTCCTCCAGTTGTTAGCAGCTCAGGGCATGGTCTGTGATGAAGACAAAAAGCATAAGGTTGATGTGAAAGGTGCTGCTGCTGGCAGTCTGTGTTTCCGGTCTGTCTGTTTCTTCAGTAATCGATGTGAGCTTCATACTTGCCCTCTAAAAATACTTCTTGATCCCCTACACTCTTCTGTGTTGGAGATACAGTGGTGAGGAAGATCAAAGTTTCTTCTTCATGGAGCTCACATTTCACTAGAGAAGAGGTAATAAACAAGTCAGATCAGATAGTGGTAATTGCTACAAAGAAGATAGGATAATGGGGTAAGGACTGAGCAGGAAGAGCTGGAACCCCGTGCTTTTGCTTGGTGAGGAGGTGGCATCTGACTGAGACCTGAGTAAGTGGAGAGTTGGGTGGAAATCAGTCTTGACAGAGGAAACGGAAAGGAAAAGGAGGCCCTGGAGCCGACAGGCGATGGGCACGCTCCAGGGATGGAGAGAAGGTCAGGAGTCTGAACGGAGTGGAGCGAGTGAGGGGGAAGTGGGCAGTGAAGCAAGAACAGGGTCTGTGGTTCTCACCCTGGCTGCATGTGAGAATGATCTGAAGAACTTCAAAAATTTTCCCGGTGTTCAAGCCCCACCCCCTAGAGACTGTGATTTAATTGGTCTGGGGTGGGGCCTGGACATGGGTAATTTATAAAAGCTCCCCAGAAAATTCCACAGTGCAACCTGGGCTGAGAACATCATCAGTCTTGATCATGCAGAGTCTTACAGACTCTGGTGAGGAGTTTGGACTTGAGCTGAATGACAGTGGGAAGCCATTAGGTGGTTTGGGCAAGGGGAGTAACACTTGACTTAAGTCCTTGAGAGCTCACTTCGGCTGCAGTGTGGGGAGTGGAGGTGGGAGCTTGTTTGGGTGGTTCAGTGAAGAAATGATGGTAGCCTGAACTGTGATGGTATCGGTGGAGATGGTAAGAAGAGGTCCCTTTGGGGATAAGTTTTGAAGGTGGATTGGGTTTCAGATGTGAGGCAAAAGGAAATGAAGCTTGCCTCACAGATAACCTGAATATCACTGAGTGGATGGCGGTGCCATTCACAGATATGGGAAGGAACAGGTGTGAGGAAGGGGAATAATTGGGTCCATTGCTTGTTGTGAAAGCCTCAGGCTGTCTTCTCTCTAGATTCAGGTAACTTGGAGATCCAGGCAGTCAAATAAGGTTGATTAAAGATTCTGATATATTCTGTTACTGTAGTACTGAGTTTCTTGACGTCTTCCAAAGGTAAGCACCAAAAGCAATGGACTGTTTTAGTGCATGGAAGCTGTGATGAGAAGGGAGGAGGAACTAGGAAGAGAAATTGAAGACGTTGAGCTTGGTTCATGTAGGAGTCAGACGGGATGTAGGGGAGGAATGCACTTTGAGAGGTTGCTTAACACCTGTCTTGCTATACTCCAAAATAGCAAGTTATTTGTGTTTGACTTTAAGGGGATTTTTTTTCCCCAGCAGAATTATCTTCTAAAATATTTGTAGTTCGTACGAAGATTATAACTAATTTTTCTTCCCAGACCAGGCTCTAGAGGTCCAGCAATTAAAAGTAACCCAGAATTTTCACCTGGGTGGCTCAGTTAGTTAAGCATCTGACTCTTGATTTTGGCTCAAGTCATGATCTCAGGGATGCGAGATCCAGCCCCGAGTCATGGGGTCTGCTTAGGATTCTCTCTCTCCCTCTGCCCCTCTACCCCTCTGTTCTCTCTCTGTCTTCTTCTTCTTCTTTTTTTTTTTTTTTGGAAAAGTAAGCCAGATTTTTAAGTCAGAATCAAATTATTAGAGTGACTTACAAGACCTTTACATGGAGAACAATATGAACTTCATTAGAAGAGTTCACTTTTCCCCTGATGGAAAAGTGGATTAAATTGCAATGGTAGAGCCTGTCGATTGGTCATGTCAGAAAAAAGTCCTGATTATAAGCTCACTGAAGGCAAGGACTGTCTTTTACAGTTTTTGTTTTTGTTTTTTGATGCCTAGTGTCTCTGCTCACTCTGGGCCTTTTTGTTTTGTTAAGTTCTGAGATCTTTGCTGAAACTCTCTCTGGAGTCTATACTTGTCTGAATGGCTAAGGAGGAAGGTTGCCCAGAAGGCTTCTGAAGTCCCAACAGCCTCCTCTGGGACCCTTCTTTGTTTTTACCAAAGAACTTGAGACATAGTTGCCTTCCAGTGAGAGACTAGAGCATTTAGCGTGGCATGGCTGTCTAGAAAGTGACCATGGTCTGAAACTCCTTAGTAAAGGCTTTACCTTGCCTCTAAGTCTCAGAGACTCCTGAGGCCCCATAGCATTCAAGTCTAGAATATCAAGCTCCATTGCCATTCCATTTTACCCAACTAGGCTCCTCATGATGAGTGAAATGGAGAGCATTCATTGTCCACCTGCCTGCTTAACTCACCGTGCCCACCTTCCCTCCCAGATAATTGCAGTGACCTGAACTCAGAGCTGCAGAGGGTGCTGACGGGGCTGGAGAATGTCGTCTGCTGCAGGAAGAAGAGCAGCTGCAGCCTCTCCGTGGCCGAAGTGGACAGGCACATCGAGCAGCTCACCACAGCCAGTGAGCACTGTGACTTGGCCATCAAGGTATACGCTCCCCACCTTCTGTCCGGCTCTTTGACAGCATATGAGGGAAATGGTCAGATCTCTTTCTTTTGATGCGTGGTTTTCTCAAATACAGGTTAGGAATGAGTGTTTCAAGAAAACCATACTGTACTTTGGACCTCCAGGGAGAGGTAGGAGCCCTATAAATTTTTATCGGGCTGAATCATGTGGGAGGGAAAAAAAAGTCATTATGTCAGCAGTCAAGATCATTAGCTGTTCAGCAAAAATGACGATTTCCTTGAAAACTCAGACTGCTAGTTTTGAACCATATCATTTTAGTGTGGCCCCGTCATGTAGCACTCGCGAGCTGTAGGGTTAAATTGGAAGTTTGATTTAAGCTTTAAGGCCTCTAGTATATTAATTCAGAAGTTACCCATTCATGGTGCTATAACGAGAGGGAAGTTCAGGGCCTGCATGAGTCATCTGTCTGAGCACACTGGACAGGCCTCAGCCACACCTTCCACAGCCGTCCGTCCTGGTGGCTGGGGAGCGCGAGGGAGGAATGTGCTACGTCTGCACAGACTCCTCGTGAGTGATGGGAACACCAAGGCCTGTTGATACTGGGCCTCTGGTATCTGCATGTGACTTCACCTCCGCTCAGTAAACTAGGCATAGCCATTCAAACTGAAAAGTCCGGGAGGAGCCTATGTAAAGGGAAAATGTGACACATCAGTTGAAAAACCTCTTCGACACTAGGCCCAAGTTTCTATCCACAGGAATCCTGGATTTCACAAAAGAGCTGTGGTATCTCGAGGTAACCATGATTCATATTTATAACACAGCTGGTTTTCCATCTTATTCACCTCAGTTATAAATACATAGTTGATGTGGTTTGGGGAGGCAACTGCTGGTATTTCTTTCGTTGGAGTCTCCCAGGCCCTGTATTTGATTGTAATGTCACCTTGGGTGCTAGCCCTGGCCTCAGCATTGAGAGGGCAGGAGGGGGTCGGGGGTTTCTGCCAGCCAGTGAGGGACGGAGTGGGCCTTGAGCAGGGCTGAGGTGCAGAAGAGCCTCAGATTTGAGGGGAAGAATGAAGCCCCACGTGTGGAAAGTGGCGGCAAGACTTGGGTAACTTCTTCATCACAGAACCAGTGTGGGCATCCAAGGGTGTAATCCCCTCACGTTCTTGCATTTTTGAGACCACCTGTTTCTCCTCGCATCTGCCTTCTGCCCTACGTGGCACTCCTCCCTCTTTTTTCCATATCAGTAGGTTTACGCCTCCTATGCCAAAGGGCAGTGGATGGGAATGAATAGTTTCTGAAACCAAGCAGAATTACTTCTTCCTTTTTTTTTCTTCTAATTTTATGCATGTCTCTTCTCCATTAATACTACATTTTAAATGAATTTGTAAAAATCTCTCCAAGTACTATTAAGATTCTATTCTTTTTAGCTCATAGCCGTCTTATTAATTAATGAAATCCCTGCTGTCTTAGAAGGATCCACAATGAGCTTCGTCTTTTCTGTGTCACTGAGGTTTATTTTTGTCTTTCACATCTTGGGACTGAACCTCATTCACACCCTCTGAATTCTGATGTGACACCAAAAGCTGGAAGTGGTGACGTGACTTCTGCTGTCTCGGAGTTGCAACACGGGAGGCCTGTAATTTGGGCAACTTCAAGTCAGCTTTTGTATGCTGTTTGCAACTTCACGCTTGGACTGTGAAGCCCGCTAACAGGCTTGCTGTCTGGTTATATGCAACTCCGGACCGTGGACGGAGGACTGAAGCATTTGTGTGGACGTGGCCGTTAGAGCCACAGATAGACAAACATCCCTTGAAGGGACTGTGTCGTTCTGACTCTGGGGACTGTTGGGCGATGCAGACTGCGACCCAGGCGAGTGACCGAGCCTTCTCTGAAAATTGGGAGAGGGTGATTTGGGGGTAGTCATGGTTACTGTTGGCAGTGAAAGGTGGTAGAACCCACTCCTCTGTCCACACTCGCTCCCATCCTTTCCTCCCCTCTCTCGCAGGGAACCCACTGGGCTTGTCTTTGTGTTTTCCAGACAGTCGAGGAGATTGAGGGGGTACTTGGCCGGGACCTGTATCCCAACCTGGCTGAAGAACGGTCTCGTTGGGAGAAGGAGCTGGCCGGGCTGAGGGAAGAGAATGAGAGCCTGACCGCCATGTTGTGCAGCAAAGAGGAGGAGCTGAACAGGACCAAGGCCACCATGAACGCCATCCGGGAGGAGCGGGACCGGCTCCGGAGGCGGGTGAGCGTGCCAAGTCCGATGTGGCCCGGCCTTTCCCCCGGGCTGTGGGGCTGGAAGGCAAACAAACATATAGAGCCAAGGGCAGCCCCAAGAATTTTGTGGCATTCGTAATCTTGGGACTCTCCATGCTTTCTGATCAGGAAGTCGTTCTCTAAAGGGGGTAGTTTGAAAGTGCTGAGATGTGCAGGTAAGATTTTAAAAAACACTATTCTCTGGAATCTAAGTGGATGGCAAAATTATATCAGCACAGTGATCCTCAAACCATTCTCCAGGGTGTGCACATCTCTCCCAAGCTCAATTAAAATGTTCTTCCTTTAAGATAGACTAATAATATTTTATAATTTGCAGAAATATATAGAATTTTCCCCTCTGCAGTTTCTTCTGTAAAATTTTCTTTGAATTTATGATACCTGCTGTCACTTACCTGCAATGAGTCTGATGTGAACTGTCCTCTCCTCTAGTGCATTTATTAAGGTTATGGTGTGTGTGTGTCACTCCTGGCATTCACCCCAATGTACCAGATGTTCTAAGGCCTGCAGCAGCTTTGAGAACAACTTGCTTAGGAGATACATCCATTGCTAAAGGGGCTGATGTTTCAGCAGAGTCCTGTTTGGCAGAATCGTTAAAGCACTCAGTTTTCTCAAGATGGAGTTGTTTGTTTTTTTTTCCCTCAGGAACCCACAGTACTTCTTTGTTTGGCTGTGAATTTGATCTGTGATCAGTCTGGAGTAGAGCAGTGAATTCTTCCATCAGAAACGTTCCCTCTGAACTTCACTTTAAATTACTGGGCCTGCTTTACTCTCTTTCTCAATCTTGGCAATATCAGCAGCTTGCTTTCTAGTTGCGCTCTGACTGGCGATTCTGTACGCAGATGAAGTCGGCTTAGAGGGCGAAGTACCTCTGGTAGATCCCGCATCCTTCGCCACCGCTCTCGCTCCCTTACTTTTAAGGAACACCTTGGAAGTACCTTGTGTTCCTTCAGGTTCGCATGTGTACGTCAGTCTGTCCTAAATGCACACACAAGTTGTCGTGGTCGCCATTATGTAGGAATGTGGAAGACATGACTGCTTTTGAACTCGTCCTCCTTTGTGGCTAATGCCATAATGAAACGGCCAGCATTCCTACCTCTCCTAGCTGAGCATGATTTTATCTGCACTCACGTGCCTAAGCTTCTTTTCGGTCCCCAGCTGTACGGGATGCCTTTCTCCACACTGCCGTCAGCAGGTGTAAATCACCCCAGTCAGCAAAGACTTGATCTGGGCAAGCTGATGAAATGTACTTAGTGCTGAGGCCCACGCCACCTGGAATTTCCTGGGCTACACTCCCCGATTGTTAGGACTAATGCCCTGATTAGGCGTGCTTGCTCTTAGCGGGCACATTCTGACGGTGCATGTTTTGTGAAGGAAACGTTGATCTTAGGTGTCGTTGCATATTCTGGTTTAGAATAAACATTCTCCTCTAAACTTGAGTTACCAATGTACAACACAGGCCTGGACTGTGACAAGCAGAGGGTGAAGAGCCAGTCCCTCCTTCTGTGCAAGACGTTCTCCAGCTCTGGAGGTCAGTGTTAGGAACAGTGTAATGTCGTGGTACCGTTACGATGTACCTGGGGTCACAGCCTGACCTACAGGTCACTGTGAACCTTGAGCAAGTTACTCACCTCTCCGTACCTCAGGTGACTCTGCCAGGAAGTGGGAATAAGCATAGTGTCCCAGGCAGGAACATCAGTTAATACTCAAAAAGCACTGAGACAGCCTTTATTCTGATCACACGTATTACCTCTTACGCTTTGTAGTTAATATTGTTGTATGCAGTCTGTATTTCCATTACGTCCGCATCATGAAATGTTGAGGAACTTGTGTCTCTTCCTCAAGTGGAAATGTCCTCAGGCATGTGTAGACCTACCCATGATTTATTTCTCTGTATCTCAGTCTAACTGTGGGTCCCGTAGAATTTGCTGGCCGCCTTCGAATGCCAGTTTACTAGGCTTTCAATGTTGGATCACTTCCACCCACCACCACCCAACAGACTTCACTTCCCTGAGGAGGACTCTGTCTTCTGTGGTTCATTTTCTTCTGTTCTTCGCGATGTGGGCCTCTTTGGACTGACTGAGGTACAGTCTCATTTCCATCTCTGTGATGCCACATGACGCATGGCTTGTTTGCCTTTGCTGTCTTTAGAGCAGGTCTGAATTCACAGTTCACCAGACTCGCCTGAAAAGCAACCGGGGCCACGTTTTATTTATTTATTTCCCATTGCCCACATTCATTGTATAGAATTTGAACTGACCAGATCGATAGGATTGGTGCTTGCCCCCCTCCGCCTGTAATTAAACAAAGTGCTCTCAGTCGGTTTTCTAAGCCTTGCTCAAGATTTAATTAAATTAGATCTTTAATGTCAGTTAACAGATTGGGCTACTTTCCAGAGCAGTAACTAAGGAACAACAGGCAGACAATTTTTATCATTGGTCCCAGCTTGTTATTAAATGAGATAATCATTTATTTCTGCATGCTCTGTAATAGAGCCACTCACTTCCTCACACTTAAAGAAGTGGGCTTCATTTAGGCAAGGTAGGGTTAATTACCCTAGAAAGGAAGCACTCGGCTCTTCGTTCATTCATTTATTCATTTCAGGAACATGAGTAGCCATCTCCTCTGTGCTGGGCAGAGAGGTTGCAGGGATGAACAGAATACAGTCCTTGGCTGGAAGGGTGCTGGGGAGACAGGCAGGCCAACAGGTTGTGGTGATGGCGGGCTGTTACACTGCTGTAGGGAGGGTAGAGCACAGAGGGCACCAGGGCAGTCCACAGGAGGGACATTGGAGGGTAGGTCCAGCTTCTCCACACTAT
Source organism: Ursus maritimus (assembly GCF_017311325.1). Taxonomy (NCBI): domain Eukaryota; kingdom Metazoa; phylum Chordata; class Mammalia; order Carnivora; family Ursidae; genus Ursus; species Ursus maritimus. The sequence goes on from NW_024426663.1 coordinate 327,971, forward strand.
TTCCATCTCTTACCTAGGCGTTTAGGTCAACTGCCGTGTAGCCAAAATGATCAGTGCTTTCCTCAGACAGTTTGGTAAAGTTTCTGGTAACACTGTGACCACAGGCTCATGAACCTGCGTCCCATTGAGTCATAGACTTGAATCAAAATCAGGCCATACCAGTTCCTTCTGAGATTTTGCAAAAATTCTTCAGGAAGTTCTGCAAATTCATGACCTAACGTGGTGGTGGGAGTTTGCTCTGTATAACCCACATCCCACCTGGGTATTTTCAGCACGTCTGGAAATGAATTTCATCAGCCTCTCCTCGTCATCTTCCTCATCCTTGGGATCTGACTTCTGCTTTGAGTCTCCGGTCATCACCACAGTAAATTCAAGAGACTAGAAGACACACTGTCTTGAACTAAATAAAAGTCACCCTAATCTCAAATTCTCCCTCTCTACTTCTTCTGCTTTCCCTCTAAACGTCTTAAAAACCCTTAGTGTTAGTTAATTGACTTGGCTGGGGCAGGGGAAGGGGGCAGTATTTCCACTAGTGATAAGTCTGTCTTTTCCAAACCAATTATTCTTGATTCCTGAATGTGGTGTTACATTTATGAAGGGATTTCATTATTCTGTGTTCATAAGACTCATGTAATACAAATGGAATACCCAGTTTAGCTGAAGTCTTTTAAAATATAAATGAGGACTCAGCTCCAGATTTTTAATGGCTGCCGTTCGGCTCCTTGGCCAGGAAAAAGGACGAGTAAATTTCTAGAATGCTGCAGTGCCCATTTCCTCTCCCCTCACCTTGTCCTCCTAAACTGGAAGTAAGCCCAAATTCCTGGTAATATAGCCTTTGGAGAGGAAAGGAAACGAAGCTGGGAAAGGAGGATTACAGGTAAAAAGAAATTTCCTTCACACATTGTGCTCTCTGAGGACCATTAACACTGAAGCTTTTCAAAGTGACAATCCTGTCATATTTTCCTTTGGGCCACTTTTTTTTTTTTTTTTAACTTAAGATTATAGGTTTATTATAGCAAAAAATCAGAAGCAGCCAAAATGAAGAGGCACAGGTCTGGAAGGGGTCCAAATGCAGAAGTTCCTGTCGTGTTCTCCAGGTGGAATCCTGGATGGTGTTACCTCCTTTTCAGGCAACACTCAGAGTATTGCCAACCAGGGAAGTTCACCCAAACTTCAGTATCCAAAGTTTTTATTGAGATTTCACGATGTAGACGGGCGTGACTGAGTTCAGCCACATGGCCAATAATTCAGTTTCCAGCCCCTTCTGCTTCAGGGAGATGAGGCTGAAATCCTGCAGGCTACGTTCAGGTTCGTGCTAATGACCAGTGGAATGGGACGGCACTGTGTCTGCCACTGTCCTCCTCCTAGAGATCCAGGAGCATGGAAGGGTCCAGGGCTGTGTCACTTAGGCAGGTGTGCAGCACACAGGTCATGCATGTGTCCCATGACCTCACCAGCCGGGGCCATTCACAGAGCGTCCTCTTCTAGGACCTCAGGGTCCTCCCCTAGAGCCATCAGTCCTAAATTCCATTGGTGCCAGTTTCTAAATACTGAACTGGCTCTCCACACCAATTCCACCTTCAGTTTTCACCTGGTGTTATCTCCCAGGGAGCTTGTCCCATCGGTGGTCATGTTTAAAGGAGTTGGAAAGAAGAATCGAAGTTAAGCCAAAGGGCCTGTTAGAGTAATTACTTTATAAGTTGACTGTGTGTTCTATTATGTACTTTTTTCTGCTCATTCATTCAAATTTACTAGTAGGCTGCCCACCTCTACCAGGAAATGAGATTTCTAGTGTCACACTGGTGTGTACAGAGCAGTCTGTCTCTGAAGCAGCCATTCACTTGGTCTGAATTGTCTCCTGTTATATGCTAAGTCAGTATCTCTTTGATATTTTTAACTAAAAACCAGTAACAGTGCAGATATTTCTGGAAGTGAAATTGTTGTGACCTTATGTAGGTTAAATAAAGATTCATCTCCGATTTGCCTTCCTTGGCTTTGAGTCCCATCTGAGCTCTTTCCGCTCTGCCTCCCCCTCCATGATGCTTTTCTTGACCACGGTGTCTGGATATGGAAAATGCAGGGCTGCAAAATGGTACTTTATATTTACTATGAATTTATACGTGTATAAATTTACATTGGCTATGTGGGCATGTATTTAAAATAGACCAGAACAATATAAACCAATCTCGTAATAGTTATGGTGAGGAGGGGAAGCAAGTACCTGGGAGTGTAGGTCAAAGGGTACTCAAATTTTTCCACGGTGCTCTAATTTTGTTTTTTTTTTTTTAAGATTTTATTTATTTGAGAGAGAAAGAGAGAGCACAGAGGAGAGGGAGAAGCAGACTCCCCACTGAGCAGAGAGCCCAACGTGGGTCTCGAACCCAGGACACCGGAATCATGACCTGAGCTGAAACCAGACGCTTAACCGACTGAGCCACCCAGGCACCTCCAAATTTTATTTTTTAAATGAATGTATTCTTTTGTATAACTTTTAATAGGTAGAAATATATATGTGGAAGGAAAGCTAATATGCCAGAACATCAACAGAGGCTAAATCCAGGCAGTGACATGCTGGGCATGTGTTTCTTCTTTATGTTTTTCCTTAATTATCAAATTAAACAGAAAGCGGATTATGGGCAGCGATCCGCATCTCCCGGCTTTAACAGTTTCGTAGTCATACACAGTCTTCTCTTTTGTCCTTGATGGAATTTTGTTCACATCTTATTTGTTCCATTTCTTCTTAGGAGTTTCTTTATATGAAAAAGACATGGCCGGTGTTAGCTAAGGTTAAACTCGTAAACGGTTTGGAGAGAGAGGGAAGAGAGAACGACCACCTGTTTTAGCACTCCCAGCCCTAATCTGGCCAAGAAGGAGGGAGCTGAGAGCAGTAGGGTCTGGCTCCAGGGCTCTCCTTCCAGCCACTATCGTGGGGGGTGTCAGGTGGCTCTTCCTTTGCGGGGCTGATCTGTTAGTCAGGATAAGGGTAGGTAACACAGCAGTTACAAATTAACTCCCCAAATTTCAGCGGCGTGGCACACCGGAAGGGCTTATTGCTTGCGTGCACTGCGTGTCTAGCACAGATGTGGGGACATGAGCACGTGGCAGAGCACAGAGCTCTGCTCCGTGTCGCCACTCGGGGGGGCCCCGTCACCTAGAACATCCCTCGAGGGGACCCAGCCCGCTCACCGTCGGCCAGAACCGGACAGGTGCGCCACTTAACCACAGAGGCACGGAGAACGGTGAAGGAGCATGTGGATATTTGTTGAGCAGTAAGTGTTCCTGGCCCAGCTGGTCTGTTTGCTTTGAGCGTTGCACCAGTAGACTTGCTGTGAATCGGAGTGCCGGAGAGACGGGCCGTCTGCCCCTCCGTCCTGCGGCGGCTCTCAGCCTGTGTGTCAGAGTCACTGGAAACTTCCGGAGGCCATGTGCCCTTCCATGAGCCACTGAACCAATGGATGGGGTGCGGGACCGCGGCATACTTGCTCGTCTTGATCCCAGCAAGTGCCTGGGGACAGGAAAGGGAAGGAGGTGTCCTTCAGTCACCCTCTCGACGTGGGCCGAGAGCCTCTCCAGGCATCTTCACCTCTCTTCCTGCAGGGTGAATGAAGGAGAGAACCTCAACTTTTCTGGCACCTTCTCCTCACACCTGACCTCCTCCTCCTGGGGCCCACAGTGTGGCGGTGCTGAGCCCGGGGTCTGAGGGGGAGCCTCGCGCTGTGAAGAGCCCGCCCTGCTCTGTCCACTCACGAGGGTCACGTGAGCTAGAGGAGGGAGGGCAGAGAAGGATGTGACTGTCCTGGAATCCAGCAGGACACGGGCACCCTGGGGCTCTGGAGGCGAGGAGGCATGGCCTGGCATGGCGCGTAACTTCCCACGCTCATCCGGGAGAGGAAGACAGACAATCTTACAAGGTGCCACTTACCACTGTGGTCTTTTTGTTTCCCCAGTGCAATCTTGATAGCTTATTTTTAAAAACCTGTTCATATTGATGGTATGAACATTCTCTGAATTTTCAGAGTAAACATTACCCCTCTCGGACTAAAAACAGATACCTCTGAAGGCAAAGCAGGATTTAAAGCCTAAAGTCAAATGCTGGACATACTTTGAGCATCCGCTAGTGATGGGCAATGGTGTGTGCACGTCTTGTTTCATCTGTACCAGGGTTCTACAAGACCGCTGCTAGTATTACACCCTCCTAAGGAGAAAACGGAGACCCACAGAAGTTTGCTAATCTTGTCCTAGTCTACACTGGCACCCAAATGTGGGCCCTGGTTGCCTTATTATGGGATGCAGTTTTCCTTGTCCTGCTGTCCACATGCCTTTCCTGGGTCCTCTTCCCCCTTTTTCTCATTCTGTCACCTGCTTCCACACAGACTAGAAGTTGGTGAGCCACCCTCTGCTCCAGGAGCGTGAGCGCGAGATTCCTTCTGCTTGTACGGACCAGCCTTGCCCGCGTGCTAACACAACACTGAGTGAAGGCGAAAGGAGTTTGTTTCATGGAGAAGAATGAGCTGTGTGTGTATTTCTCTTGACTTGAGCCCAGCAGAGCATCCCTGGTAAAACCTATCGCCCTTCCTCTCTGTAGTTCGAGGAGGGCCGAAGTGTGGGGCTCAAGGCAGGAACCCGCGGAGCTATGATGCTCTTCATGGCCTCTTTGGAAACCGTTCTAGGGACTCTGAAAGGGCTTCCTGCACATTGGTGCTGTGGAAACTGTGAGGTAACTTTTTCAGTTGTGGGCACTGGTGTTGGCTTCTCCATCCCTGGCCTCTGTTCTCCAACCCCTGCTCTGAAGTCCCAGGTCAGGCTGTTTAAGGCGGACTCGTAGCTATCAAGAAAGTAGCTGACTCCCTTTGTTGGAAAGCTGGTAAGAAATTAGGAAGGCAGCCAAAACTCTGACTTTTTCCCTGATGTGGCCATTTTGATAATCCGGTCTAGGGTCTTCAGTGGTCTGTAGAACAAGGGAGAAAACGGTGCACCTACCTAGCACATCTTCAGAGAACAGAAATGCTGTTGGGTTTGTTTCCCTCCTTCTGTTTCTAAAATCTCCAGTAAGAGAACGGTTCTTTGCAAAATCTGGACGTGGAGGAGGCCGCTGTCCGAGAAGCGGAAGGGACCGCCTGCCCAAAGCTCGTTAAGGAGAGCTTTTGCGGCCCAGTGGTTCTGCCCCTCTGCAGGGCCGAAACCCCCTCATCTCAGCCAGCTCCGTGACACCGTGAAATTATGAATTACAACCTATTTGCCCGAAATTACAGCCGCCCAGCCGACACTGCTGCACATCGTAAGCCGAGCAGACTCCTCCTGTCTGGTGACCGTGTTTCTAGTCCCGCGCAGGACTCCCGGGCCACCTTTCATTCCTGCGTGTCACCCGTCTGTGGACCACGTTCACAGATGACTTCGTCAGCCTGCAGTCCTCTTGTCTGCGTCCCTACGGCTGTCCTGGGGGATGGAAGTGTCCAGCAGTTGCCCCGTTTTACACTCGTCCTAGCCTCCCTTTTTGGTGGACTTCTCCCAACTGGGGAAACCCTCCCCTGTGCCTGCCCCGCTGGATGTTGGTCTCTGCCGGCTCCAGTCCCAGATTCTTCATTGCCAGCATCTCGCTGTCTGGCTACCATCATCTCGTAGGCTCCTGACCTCATCTTTGTATTTACTTTCTTTCATTTGTTGGCTTTTATTTGGCCTGCGAGGGTAGAGAGATAAGCTAATGACATTCCTCTGTTAAAAGCACACTCACTGATCCGTGAAAGGTCCATCGCTTAATTTATTTATTCCTTTTATATCCCATTTCCTTTCCCCATTTTGCATATGTCTTCATACACAGTGTTTTGTATCTTGTTTTTAAATTACATAAATGTCGTTGTGCTGTGGACCCGTTCCTCCCACTCAGCACTCTGGATCTGCCCACAGTGCTGTGTGTCCCGTTGGGCCTGCCGCTCCAGCGGCCACCTTGCAGTCTGTAGGGTCCCCGCCGCGCGGACCGTACCCGACGACAAGACTTCCCGCTACCGCGGACGGCGTTGCAGCGCCTGGACCCTCGCACACGTCCCTGTCGGGCCCGGGGGGAGTTTGTCTGCAGTACGCGTCCAGCAGCGAGGTTGCAGAGTCCTGGGGCTGCGTATTCTCCTTGGAGCAAGCGCCTTGCCAGCCCCGCCCTCACAGGCTGCATAGGAAGCTTCCTTCTGCCCACACTCCCCTGCCAGCTTTTGTGCGTACTGCGGTCTCTTTCGCAGGGCTCTTTTTCGGGATTTAATTTCCTTGTGACCGAAAGCATGCATCCTTAACAAGTCCTTTCAGTGAAGGTCCACGCGGGACAAACTCTTCTCGTGGAGAATGCCTTTGCTCTTGCCCACGCCCTGGCTGGCGGCTGCATGGCTTTCTGGCTGCTGTAACAATCTGCGGCAGACCTGGTGGCCTCCAAGGACACGGGCTGGGGGTTTCACAGTCCTGAGGGTTAGAAGTCGGAAGTGCTTCTTGCTCCCTGACCTCGGAGTATCGCCAGGCTGCATTCCTCCCCGGGCTCTGGAGGATAAGCGGCCTCCCGGCCCCTTCCAGCTTCCAGGGGCAGCCAGCATTCCTTGACTCTCAACGCTTCCTCCCGCTTCAAAGCCAGCAGCCGAGCAGCCTCGGACTTGCCTCTCTAACTCGGGCGCTCCTGCTTCCCTCCTCCGACGATGCCTCCAGTGGCTGCGTCCATCAGATCATCAGGGATATCTGCCCATCTCAAGACTCTCGATCATTCCTGCACGTTCCCTTCTGCCGTGGAAAGTCCCATATTCACCGTGCTCTAAGGCCACGATGAGGATGTGTCTGGAGGCCGTGATTTGGCCTACCACAGGAGTCGACCTAGGTATTAAATTTTAGGGTGAGAGTTTTTAGTTTTTTTGAAGGTTTGTTTTCTTTTATAATATTCAGCAGATTACAGTGAGACCGACGCCTTATCAGATACGGTCCAAGGTGCTGGCAACGCAGAAGTGAGTTAAACGGACCGACACCCTTTCTCTCAGAACCCAAGGTGGCTCTGCCTCCCACCAGCTTTAAGATAAATCTCTTTATTCCTTTCCCCCTACGTTTGCCTCATTATCCGAGTAGCTTTAGCGGCATAACAAACCACCCCAAACTTAAAGACCTCAAACAATGACTTGTTCCTATCTGGATCCCCATGGCTCCCCAGAACCATGCACTTGGCAGTTCTTGCTTGGGCTCAGATGTGGTTACAGTCAGACGGTGGCCAGGGCCAGAGTCACCTTGAAGGCGTCCTTACTTATAGGTCTGTGGGGGTGAGGCTGTCGTCTGGAGCCTTAGCAGGGACTGTTGGGCGGAAACACCTGCCAGCACCCTCTCCAGGTGGCCCGGGCTTCCTCACAGTGGAGTGGCCGGCTTGTAAGAGCCAGCATCCCTAGAAGGAGCGGGCAAAACGGATTCTCCTTTTCTAACCTGGCCTCAGAAGCTCTGTAGGATTGCTTCCACTGCAGTCTGGTCATTAGAAGCAGTCCCGCAGGCCAGACGCAAGCGAGGGGAGGGCTCTACCCCTGACGGAGGGAATAGCAAGGACGTGCAGGCACATCTACACACTGCGGCAGCTGGCTAGGACCCGGTGCTTCAGTGTTAGGGCTCAGGTCTGCCTCCGCTGCTGGAAAACCCATGTTTTCTTTTCAGAAACTGTTTCTCCATCATTTCCTGCGTTCTCTTCCTCTGGAACTCCTTTAAACGTATGTTCGGGCCTCGGTGGGTCACTTGTGGTCTCGGTGACACATGCATATTTTGTATCTCTTTAGCTCCCTGTGCCGTGTTCTGAAATAATTTCTCTGTGCTCTGTTCCGGGTTACGCATTCTGTTTTCAGTTTTCTCCAGTTGAGAGTTTAACCAGTACATCGATTTTATGTCATTGGCTACATTTTCTACTGGCTTGTTTTTCTCGTCCACCTACACTTGTTTGTTATCTGCCTGGTTTCGTTTCCTAATTCCTTTTTATAGAAATTACTCCTTTTAGGGGTGCCTCGCTGGCTCAGTTGGAAGAGCCTGTGACTCGATCTTGGGGCCATGAGTTCAAGCCCCACGTTGGGTGTAGGGATTACTTAAATAAATAAAAAAATTTAAAAAATTAATCTCTTCATCTTTTAAAGGGCCCTACACAGATTGATTGTGAGATAGTTTGCTGTTTGCTTTATTTTCGTTTCTTCTCGGGTGGCTTCCCCTCGCGCTGTAGACTGCTGCCTCTCCTGGGTCATGGGCGCTTTGCCCGACCGTTCCGCCATGTCCAGCAGCTTCCAGTCACGGAGTGTTGTGTCTCCTCTTCTTCCCGTGATATGGGTGATTGACAAATTAAGTCTCTGAGGCAGTGACCGGCTGGCGAAATCGAGACGGTTTTAACTCTTCATTTCTGAGATGGGCCCTGCAGTACACAGATGCTATAGGTTTGGACTCAACACCCAAAGGTGTCCGGGGTCTGGGATTTTGGCTTCTTACGGTTGACCCCTGGGCACAGTACTCCGGCCTCTTTCCGGCTTCCTGCCCGCTAGTGCGCTGGTCACAAAAGGGTTCCAGGCTTACCCAGGAGGATCCTTGCCCAGACAGCCTGACCCGCAGGGGCCCCTCTCTGCCCCCGCTGGTCCCACATGCTATGCCCTGGTCGCCATTCCCAAGCTGCGGCGGCACCGCCCCCCTCCTAACCTCTGTAGCTTTATTTCCCACTTCATTTCTGGCACCTGGAGATTTCACTGCCTTTCTTTTAACCTTGGCAGTGAATTTCTCTCTCATTGTTCCTCTTTTATACACCATTGCTATGCGTGCTTAGGAGGAGTGCCTGTTTACTGTAGCTGTGGCTGTCGTAGCTGGAAATTGTCATTTGTTCTGTATCCAGACCGTTATTCCTCCCGTTTTCAGCCTCCTTCTCATTGTCCTTGTGTACCTGCCAAAGCTGAGTCTCCGCCCTGCCAACCTTCTCCAGGGTGGACAGGCTGCCTCCCCTTGGGTACTTGATAGAATTTGGCTCTTCCATTCTGTTCCTTCCATCAATACTCTTCCTTCCACTTTGCATTTACAGAACGTATCCAAATCTTTCTGCTAAGGCCCTACGCCTGTGCTTTTCACTGTTAGGGTTTTAATCCGTTTTTTATTCTTTACTGTTATTTTCATGAGGTCTCCGGAGTTTGCAGAGGACAGTGCATTTACTCAGTCTACTGTCTGGAATGAAAGAGCTCAGCTGAGTTCTCAGTGCTGCTGTGTAAGCTTTTTTTTTTTTTTTCCTTTTCTTCTTTTTTGGTCCATTCAGCTTCCTTCCTCGTTTCTGACCTCTGCTACTCCCTCCCTCGCCCCTAGCAGAGGACCTCAGCTCTTTTCTCTTAGAGAAACAAACCATCAGATGGGGGCCATTCTGTCCCCCAGCCTCTCTCTCCCATGTACAAACTGACCTTTCTGATTGTCTACCCTCACCTCTTTCCCTTCTCTCCTGGAGCAAAATCATGTTCTTGTCCGACCTCTGCTGACCCTTTCAAATCACCTGGCTACGTGGAGGCTCTCCCCCAACCACCCCCCCCCCCC
>NW_024426663.1:337517-352696 GCF_017311325.1 Ursus maritimus
CCCCCAACCCCCCCCCCCCCCCCGCCCTGCCTCTTCCCTGGGCAGTTTCATCCACACACAAAGCTCCTAAACCGTATACCCAGTTCTGATCTTCCCTTAGCTAACTGCTGACTGAATATGCCCACTCACATACCCCAGGGTTTTCTCAGATTCAGCATGTCCAAAGGTAGCATCTTTCCTTCTCTCTGGAAAGTCTGCTCCTTCTTGTGTCTTCCCTACTGTGCCCAGTAGCCCTGATTCACTGACTCACCCGAGCCGCCAGTTTGGACTGTTCGTTTGAACCTCCTCGAATAGTTCTAGAACTGACTGACCAATACAGTATCTACTGGCCACACACATCTATTTAGATGTGAATTCAAATGGACTAAAATAGAATACAGTTGAAAATGTAGCTCCTTGGGTCGAGTAGGCCCCCTGCAGATCCCCAGCAGGCACGCAAGGCCAGGGCACCCGCAGAACGACGTCACTGCTGCCGGGGTCGTTGGGCGCTGCTGGTCTAGGGCGTGTTTTGCCATTTTTGCCCCATTTTGTTGTGTTTGAGCCTCATCATCTCTCTCTTGACTCACCCCGTTTTTCTCGCTCATTTCAGTTCATTCTCTTTTCTAATCAAATTATTTTTTATAAGACCCTTTACTCCCTTTGAGAGTCATTAAGGTATAAATGAGAAACGCAGAGTTCTGGCATTTTAATGTCGCTCCATACTTGAACCTTTCAGAGCCCTGCCCACCTCCCCACCCTGCCCTGTTGCCTTTTCCTTTTTATTTGCTTGGTGAACCACTTCACCTCCAAGACCGAATCCCATGTTTCCTACTGTGGCAAGGCAGAGGCAAGGTTTCTTTTGTACCTGGACGTTCCGGTGGATACCCCTTTTCAGAGTGCATTCACACTGCGATGTTTGCTAGACTCCAAGCCCCTAAAAAACAAGAATTTTACCTTCTTCTTCTATCATGTTTCCAATATATGCAAGAGATTGACTCCTTTTCTTTTTTTTTCTTTTTTTTTTTTTTTTTAAGAGAGAGAGAGAGTGAGCATGTGTACGTGAGTGGGGGTGTGGAGGGCAGAGGAAGAGGGATAGAATCTTAAGTAGGCTCCAGGCTCAGCCTGGAGTCCAACGTGGGGATCAGTCTCACCACCCTGAGATCATGACAGCCGAAATCGAGAGTCAGACACTCACCTGACTGAGCCACCCAGGTGCCCCTGCCACAGATTGACTTCTTTTCTAGGGCCTCTAGATGAGGACTGGCTATGTGCTCACTTCAGGAGAAATGAGGAAACGGGCACTCAAATCACGGTCTGTGTTCTGTGGCTGAACTCCAGTTGAGCAAGCCTGGAAAGGTGATGAACGACCTTCCTACAAGTATCAATTCCTAGTTTGGGATAAAGCTGTGATTCCTGGCTATCCCCTGACTCTGAACCACATATTTTGTAGAGACAAATATATTTTAATAAAATATTTTCAGTGAAAGACAGGTATATTATTTAATTACCCCAAACTCAGTGGCTTAAAACAACAGACATTTATTCTCTCACAGTTCTGGAGTCCATGCAGTCAAGGTGTTGGCAGGGCTGCACTTCCTCCAAGGGCTCTGGAGGAGAATCCTTTCTTGACTTTCCAGCTTCTGGTAGGTCCTGGAGTTCTTTGACTTGAGGCCAGTCTCAGCCTCCATCTTTACTTGGCCTTCCTCTCTGTGCCTCTGTGTCTTTTTTTTTTTTTTTCCTCCCCTTAAGTAATCTCTACACCCAATGTGGGGCTCGAACTCAGAACCCCAAGATCAAGAGTCACATGCTTCACCAACTGAGCCAGCTAGGTGTCCCATGTACCTCTGTGTGGTAAATTTCCCTCTCTTTTTTCTTATAAGGATACAAGTTATTAGATATAGGACCCACCCTCAATCCAGGATGATCTCATCCTGAGATTCTTAATTTAATTATATCTACAAAGAACATATTCCAAAATGAGGTCACATTCACAGGTACTTCGGGTTTAGAACTTGAACCTGTCTTTGCAGGGGGTGGGGGGAGTGAAGGGCATGACACAGCCCGCGAGAGTGGGCAAGAATAGGAATGAAGACAACCATAGCTGTGTCTCCTCTCTCCCAAGGTTCACCTAAGCTGAATCAGCAAATTGGCTGTAGCCTTCATTTCTGTGCATTTATTCATTTAAATTAATTAACCCCCCCACCTCCAAATCAAGAAAAGAGAGAAGGCTATTTAATCCAGCCAGCTATCTATCTTCACGACAAGCTCACTCCACTCCCCTCAGCTGGATTTTTTTCACTGCCAAACAATTATCATTAAATGATAAAGTGTAGACCAAAAATAAACATGTTTATCATTCTGTAGTTTTCAAAGGCATTCTCTAGGTCTAACACTTTTTAAACGAAAATGGATATTTAGATTTAGATGTCGTCTTAGTCACGCATGCCTGTGTACAAACAAGCTGTGGAGAGACGGGAAGAAAGACTGTTAGGTACCTTCTCTGTGTTTATTTCTCACTGCTTCTAAATTTCCCACAGTGGACATGTTTTACTTGAGTGATTAGAGGAAGAACTTTTTTCCAATAATATGGGTAGTTTTATGCAGTTTTTGTAAATTGCCCGGGACAATGGAGATATATATTTTAAAGTAAGGCGAGTGGGCCACTCGGCATTCGAGGAACCAGCCGCGGATTGTTTTGTGAGCGGTCCAGAAGCTCTAGATTTTGGAGTGGTGTTAACATTGTTAATTATTCAGGACTTTCACAGCAGTAGCAACTGAAATCCATGGTCTCCATCAGGGAGGTTTCCCGGCTGCCAGGAGGCCGGCTTGATGGGAAAGCAGGCCCCCCTTTGCCATGCGGCCTCTTCTGGGTTTGTTGGGGACCAGTCCAGAAGGAGCCCTGTCATCTCTCGCTAGCAGTACCATTTGGCTTTAACAAGCGTATGTTTTTCAGTCTTTAAACTATTTTGAGGTCTGCCCTGTGTCTGGTGTGCTGTGAGGACGCACCCCCCACAGCTGAGTGGGAGGCACGTTGTAGCCCTTACACTAGTGAATGCAATTCACTCTGAGGCAATTTTCCTATTTTGGCTTCTAATATGCTGATGAATTATAGAAATTTCAATTACTTTTGGTTCCCAATTTAGCAGGATGGAGACATCCAAGATATTTAATATGAAAAGCTTTCCAGTCGCGTGACTGCATTCCTCCCATCTCTGGGACTAAAGTGCTGTGTGGTCCCGGGAGTCCCTTAGGACTGAGGGTGTGAGCCCCCAGCTGGGAGCATCTGCAGATCTTGGGAGCCTATTAAATATGCAGATTCCACCCACTAAATCAGAATCCCTGGGGGTGAGGCCCTGGGCTCTGTGTTTTAACAAGCCTCCTGGACATTCTGGTGCACTGACAAGTTTGGAAAGCCCTGACTTAGGTGTCCTGGTGCTAATTCTTCCCAGCAGGACCTGGTGCGCGTTTGTAGGGACCCGTGGGTGCTGGAGTCAGCTTGCCCTTCAAGGTAGACATTGTAGCTGATGATGGCACTGTGATCCAGGTTATCAGACCAGTTTCTCTCAATTATTTTCACTCACTTGGAACACTTCTCACTTTGGAAATCACTGAGCCGTAACCGTAGAGAGGAGAGTCTGGACATTTACATTCTGTGCAGGTAAATAAACGTGTGTTCTAAATGTAATTCAAAAGGCCCTGTGTGTCTCTTTTATGCAGAAAGACTGTTTAGATATTCCTTCCCGCTGTCCCCTGGATAATCCCATCTCGAAGTGTCCTGGGGGGAAAGCTGCAGGTGCATCTGTGTCTTGCCCTTAGCCTCCCCTCCTGGCCGGTGCATGTGGCTCTTCCACACCACACAGTTCTTCCAATACAGTGTGCCACCCCGAAGCCTGTGCTCTCGTGCAAGCTGTTCTCCCACCCCCAGCTTGCTCGACAGCACCATCAGAGCCCGCCCCACCTCATCCTGTCCATCTTACAGGACTCTGCTCCAGCACCGTTTCCTCCTTCCCTGTCGACTTGAGATGGAGGCACATTCTTCCCTTTGTCGGCTTCCTACAGCTCCCTAGGTAGATATTTACAGCATTAACGTGTGCTTGCATTGAAATTACGTGTTTCTCTTCCTCTGAGCTTTGAGTTTTGGGAAGGTGGCGATTTCATCCCGGGTTCTCCATGTGCAGTGCGCAAGACATTCAGGCCCATGAGGCAGAATGAATAAACATTCCTTAAAGATGGTCCTTCCACCTCTGCTGGAAGCTTTCAGAGCCTTAGAAAACATTTTCAGATCCTATTTTGTGAAGAACAGACGATGGCCAGCCAGTGGCCGGTCTAGTTAAGAATACAGCAAACTTTTATGCGGACGCAACCAAGTTAGCTTTAGTTAGCTTTTCAGTGAAGCTGATCTCTTCATGGAAATGAAAACCCAGCCATCCAGCCCTCTGGCTATTTTGCTCTTTGGCCAGGGAAGCCACCAACTGTGTCTGAAGTTTGCGCTATTATTTCAGGTTCGAGAGCTTCAAACGCGACTACAGAGCGTACAGGCCACGGGGCCCTCCAGCCCTGGCCGCCTCACTCCCGCCAACCGCCCAGTGAACCCCAGCACCGGGGAGCTGAGCACAAGCAGCAGCAGCAATGACATTCCCATTGCCAAGGTGAGCTCCAGGGGAGGGCGGGAACCCTGCTCTTTTATCTGGAATCCGCACCAGCCGCTACCATGCATGGCCGCTGTGCAGGCATGTGGTGAGCTCACAAGGGCCCGAGGAGCTTCCCTCGAGTCTCTCACAGGCCTCCTGTGCTGCAGCCACAGGGAGAGAGAACCCACCGGTAGTTTCGTCTATCTTGGCTGTGACCGGTATGCCAACTCTCATTAATCAGCCCGCGGGAGCAGCTCACAGCTGGCAGGTCGTTGTGGAAAGTGAGATGTTTGTCAGGTTCCACAACAGAACGGAGTGGATGGATAGTTGCTCTTGAGGACTGAGATGCAGCTCAGGAAGGGACCCCAAGTGATGAATCAGTGATCGCCCTTCTCATAGGACCAACAGCCCTGCCTGCAGAGAAATAGGTTGTGCTGGGCAGGCCATGGTGTTCGAGCAGCAGCCCCACCCCCATGCCTATGCTGAGTCTGCCCCAGAGGGACTGTCCCAGTGACACTCGCGCTCTTCCCCGGTGGTCTGCCGGTCTCCGTAAGAAGGGTGGTTCTCAACCATCAAGCTGAATAAGTGGGGTCAAACCGTTGTTTCTCAACCAGAAGTGATTCTGTCCCCCCAGGGGATATCGGGCAGTGTCTGGAGACGTTTCTGATGGTCACCACTAGAGTGCTAGTGGCATCTTGTGGCTAGAAGCCAGGGGTGCTGCTAACCAGCCCACAGGGCACAGAATAAATCTCTACAACAAAGAACATCCAGCCCAAGATGTCACGAGTGCTGAGGTTGGAAAACACTGGGTTAAGCAGATGGTGGAAAAACTGGAACGAGTGAGTTATTTTTCGGAAATTGATGAATCGGTTTCGTTGTCATGGCTAATGGCTAATGACAGTTTATCTGAAGAGTGAGGGGTCATTTTTCGATAATTTTTTTGTTTTTCTAGATTGCTGAGAGGGTGAAGCTATCGAAGACCAGGTCCGAGTCTTCGTCGTCGGATCGGCCGGTCCTGGGATCAGAAATCAGTAGCATAGGGGTGAGTGTTCGCGAGAAGCAAGGCAAGAGAGCGCCCAGTAGAGCTACACAGATAGCAGATCGGAAATGACCGAACTTCCCAAGTTCACCTCCCGTAAACAAGTTAATTATAAAATAAATCCTACCCCATTTCCTTCCAGAGGGTCAGATTAAAGGGCACAGTAGTTTCTTCATCGGGGAATTACTTCTTCAGCAGTAAGGGAGCTTCTCTTTCTCTCTACCTGAAAACTGTCAGAAAGAAATGATTTAGGTCTAGTTCCTGGTGACGGAGATGAAAGTCCTAAAGTCCTTGCTTTATATCACCCTGCACCCCAGAGACCGAGTGGGTCAGGGAGCTCTAAAAGAACTTTACCTTTCGCACATGCCTCTTAAAAGGGAGTGTGCTCTCCAGTGAGGATGAATGCTGCCTTTGAAGTGGAGCCCAATGCTGGCAGAGACCAGAACCTCTCGCTTAGTGCCAGCGTTTTCATCTGGAGAGCCTCTAAACCCCTTGAGGCCATAAGAGCTGACGGATGGTGAAAAGGGAGTACTTTCAGTTCCCTAAGGAATATTTTGTTAGGATTGGGGATGAGGCTGAGAGAGCCAGCTATTTGATCCCCAGGGGTGGGGAAAGCCTGAATAGTACTTTTAAAGCCCTCATTTAGAATTTTGCGCTGAAAAAAATTGCCTGCATCCAGATTTGGTGCCAAAGCCAAACTGTGAAAATAAAGGAGCCGGCTGCTCTCTTTGGCTGCAGCAACCAGAGACGAGGGCCCGGAGGGGCAGGGGGCTCAGGAAGGGGCAGTGAGTCCAGACCCTCTGTTCAATATCCAAAACTTGAGGAACTCTGAAGGGGCATGCTCCCCCAGGCGTGCTGCCCAGCAACACACGCCTGGAGCGTACAGCTGTATCTCGATCCTGTTTCTGTACTATTTTCACGGTAGTTAGCTTTTTATCAGAGACTCATACAGACTGAGAAAAATCAGGGTAACCATCTTCTGGTGCCTGATTGTTGAGGAATATTGGCTGTAAGTTCTGTGTGCAAAGCATGCCTGAGGTCCGGTCCCTAAAGCGACACCCTCTAGAGCAGGATTCGTGCTCACCTGTACAGGTGTCCAGCAGCGTGGCAGAGCACCTGGCCCACTCTCTTCAGGACTGCTCCAACATCCAGGAGATCTTCCAGACACTCTACTCACACGGATCTGCCATCTCGGAAAGCAAAATTCGAGAGTTTGAGGTGGAAACGGAACGGTTGAATAGGTAAGGAGAAATCCTATGTATTTGAGCGGTGGTGTTGCAGGGGTGGGGAGCTACCCTCCTCTCCCTTTCAGAGATCATTTCAGGTTGGCTTAGGAATTGTGACATGGAGAGATGCTGTCAGGCTGGTGGGCGGGAGCTCCCTCCTCCTCGTTCATCCAAGGGTGCTTACTTACAGCAGTCGGGGCTGGCTTCATGGGTGTCGTGCGACCTGTGTACTCACATGCACAAGCGTCGTGTTTGGAAGGACCCCACACTTGGCTTTACTGCTCTACGGTCACCATTTTAATTTCTTGGGGTGCCTGGGGGGGCTCAGTTGATTAAGTGTCTGCCTTCAGCCCGGGTCCTGATCCCGGGGTTCTGGGATGGAGCTCTGTGTCGGGCTCCCTACTCAGCGGGGAGTCTCCTTCTCCCTCTCCCTCTGCAGCTACCCCTGCTTGTGCGCGCTCTCTCTGTCAAATAAATGGGTAGAATCTTTAAAAAAATAAAAATAAATTCTTAATAATTTATGAAGACGGGTTCCACCTTTTCATTTTGCCCTGGCCCTTGCAAATTATGTAGCAAGTCCCGGGAGCTGTTTGTATTGAATGACAAGTAGGTCAGAAAGACAAGATGGCTACCGAGCTGCAGGCCTGTGCTGCCAGGAACCACAGAGAGAAACTCTGGAATGTTGAGTCAGCATCCTAGGGGCGCCTGGAGCTATCAGGAACCAGCAAAGGCGGTCTGATCGAGGCATTCTGGGATTGACCAGGCATGCTGATCTAACCCTCCTTGCTCCTCTGGGGGGTTGCCTAATTTTATTTATGTTCTTTGCAAAAGTACACCCTCCGTCCCTACAGTCTATCCTACTTAGTCCTACTTAGAATCGCTTTCTGAGTAGCTCTAACTGTCCTACTTAGACAAATTTTCCAGTTTTATGGATTCTTCCCAAATCTCACAGCAGAGGTAGTTGAAGTTTGTACTCATGCCTCTTGGCAAAGACTGGCTTGTAGGTCATCCCAGCGATGAGAGTTGCTGAAAAAGCAAAGAAGGACCAGGGCCAAGTCCTGGTAAACCACTGACTCAGAATGGGTCCCGCAGTGTACTACTGAATCCATCCAAGTGTGGTGTGGCTGCCTTGACCTACCAATCTTCAGTGGGAGAGCATAGTGCGAATTTGAAAGGCTTATGAACTAACCAGGAAGAAATGTGGATGCTGGTCCCCCTCCACTGTTGCTTAATGCCTTTCCCCTGGTGTCTGGCAGACCCGAATAAATTGAATTATCATATTAGTCCTCCCTGATTTGAAGCTGTTTAATATAGTGCTTGAGGACTAAGGAAATGCAGCAATGTAGGTCATTTCGAATCTGGAAATTAAACGGTTTCCTTATTAAATCCAAAATACTTAAGAGTGACAGTCCTGATGATTACCTTGTAGCAGTAAAGCAGCTGCCCTCTCAGCACCAGGGCCAGGGAGTGCTTAAGAATCGAATCAGATAGGCCCTTTGCAATTTGATGAAGTCAGATGCCTTCGGGGGCCCTCCGAGAGTGAGGATCTCCTCTCCACAGATTCAGGGATTTAACAAGCCTGCTTTGTGGTTGAACTTGAAGGAGGTTCCTTTCTCCTCCGTTCTGTGCACCTAGGAGACACCAAAGAAAGGGGAAGCATTTGGTGCTTGTAGCTCACATTATTATGGTGTTTCACAGTTTACAAAGGGTTCTCACAACCACTTAATCTTCAGCTTGGGAGGGCAGAGCAGTCCCATTTTGCAAATGAGAAAACAAAGGCTTTGATATTGAGCGACTTGTCTTGAGTCCAGAGCTGTTAAATAGCCCAGCTGGACTTCTACCCCTGCCCTTGAACTTCCCCTCCAGTGTTGTCCCATGACCATAGCTGCAACTGGAATGCGGGAATGACCTTAGAAATAGTCCACCAGGATGGCCTCATGTCTGTTATTAAACTACCTACCTCAAAGTTGGAGGCCCTATTATACCCCCCAAAATGAGAGCCCTCAGCTTTGTGATTGCGTGTGTGGTGGGGGTCATAGCTCCGCAGAAGTGTTTCTTTACTCAACAAATCTGTTTTAAGCACCTGCCCTGTGCTCATCTGTTTGTCATGCAAAGGAGAGTAAGACAAGGTCCCTGCTCTCACGGAGCTTCTGTTCTGTTCGGGGAGCCGCACAAGAAGCAAACAAAGGAGATCACAAGAAAACTCCCGGTAAACAGGGCACTGTGATAGCGTGGGGGCGGGGTTGGTTTTTAAGTAGGCTCCACACCCAGCATGGAGCCCAGTATGAGGCTTAAACAACCTTGAGATTGAGACCTGAGCGGAGATCCAGAGTCAGACGCTCAGCGGAAGGAACCACCCAGGTGCCCCAGGGGGTGTTGCTTCTAGATAGGTAGCCAGGGAAAGAGGTGGCTTTAAGTTGCGATTTTAAGGGGAAAGGAAGCAGCCCTGTGACAAACTAAGAGTCTTACGGAGAAACTGACAACCTTAAGGTGGAAAGGGAGGTTGACGCGAAGTGGAAACTGCCCCCAGGCATTGAAGTTCCTGCCGCCTGTGCAACCAGCAGTCCGCACTTGTGGGACTGTCCAACCTGGACGGAGGTTTGGACGCAATCGGCAGTTCCTGGTCCACTGCCCCTTCAGAGGCCCTTAGGGACAGTATCTTACTCCCTGATTCACCTGTTGCTTCTGCTCTGGTCGTGACTGGTTAAGAGTACAGGGTCTGCGGTCAAACTGGTTGAAACCCCAGGGCAAGGCACTTACCCCTTCGGTGCCTCTACTTGCTCGTCTGAGAATGGGGACAATCTTACTGAATTCAAAGGGCCGTGGTGGGTTATCGAGCAGGGGTTTAACAAACAGCAGCTACTACCCTGGCGCTGCGTTTTGTTTGTCCCGTGGAGGCTGGCTTATTGCAGTGCACCTGTCCTACCTCTCCTGAGGGCCTGAGGTCACGTGGTTGGCTCCTTTCCCCGGCGGGTCCTCAGCACCTCACACGGTACCACGGACGTGTCGTGTCCCGGGCTGGGTGGGAAGTAATCAGGGGGCTTGCGTGTATGTCTAGTTTACACAGAATTTAGTGATTCTCGTACTTAGAGTTGCTTCCTCTATTATTCACGTCAGTTACGTTTGCTAAAACCACGGACAAGCTCACACCCTAACACGCGTGTCTGGCCTGGGTCTGGATTAGACCACTCGGCTACCGGCAAATGAGTCGTAACCTGATGTGAGATCGTGAAAAGAGATTTTTCTTCCTTTGTAGCCGCATCGAACACCTCAAATCCCAGAACGACCTCCTGACCATAACGCTGGAAGAATGCAAAAGCAACGCTGAGAGGATGAGCATGCTGGTGGGAAAGTACGAGTCCAACGCCACGGCGCTGCGGCTGGCCCTGCAGTACAGGTTAGGGACCCGCAGGCCACGCGTGCGCATGCGCGTCCGGGGTGCACCAGGCTTTCAGAACGCATACGGACGGCTGGACCAGCAAACACTAATGTGATACCTGCGAAAATCCATTAGCCCCTGTGGCAATTAAGCAAATAGAGTAATGAGTATGGCGTCGGAAGCTAGCCTGTTCAACTTAAATATTCTTTCATTCAACTAATACCACTCAAAATATTCATTTTCGTATTTATATATCCCTTTGTTGCTCTTTCCAGTCTTTTTTCATTGTCCTATATATTTTACGTTCTAAATCTAGGACATTCTGTTTCTTCAGTTTATGGTAGTTTCGTAACGTTAAGAGTCTGCCTGCATTTTGAATGGCTGTATCCCCTGCATCAATATTGTTGTTTTGTTTACTCATTTCTCTAAAAGACATGTAGACTTTTGCAGACTTAGGATATTAAAAATAATTTTATGGTGAATAATTTAACACCGATAATACCTCCGTTCTGGTGAATATTTTCCTTGGAATAGAATCCCCAGAGCAGGAATTATAGGTCAAAGAATACGAATGTTTCTGTGGTTCTGCAGGCACGCTCCCAGTTTTCCCGTAAAAACAAGCTGGTGTAAATGACCGCAGTTCATTCTTCGATGAGCAAGTGGTATATGAATGTACCACTTGTTTTCAGCCTCACCAGCTTCGGAATTTATCTGTCTCTAAATTACTATTTGTTCCATGGCTACAAGCTATGCATTATTGTTTTCAGGGGCTTATTTTATTAGTGGTACCACTTAGGCATATTTGCCGAGATCCCAGAGTAGTGACTGTACCTCACTCTTAGCATCTGAAAAGATCAATATGTTTTAAGAAACTTTATTTCTTCAAAAAACAAAATCAAACCCCAAAACTTAGGAGACCAGGGGCGCTTGGGTGGCTCAATCCGTTAAGCATCCGACTCCTGATCTCAGCTCAGGTCTTGATCTCAGGGTTGTGAGTTCAAGCCCCATGTTGGGCCCTGCGCTGGGCGTAGAGCCTACTTTAAAAAACAAAACATAGGAGACCAAAGGTAAAGCACAATCATGCTGGTTTACAGACACGCCAAAGCAAGCAGGTAATCCACCCACGATAACTCTCGAACAGGCTGGGCTGCAGTCTGCCTTTTATCTGCGTGGATGAGGCGATGGCGCAGTGTCTCTAACCTGGAAGACAGACTGCCCTTGACAGAAGGAGCTGCCAGCGCCCAGGGCTCGTGATGGGCCTTTTCCGTATCTCTTAGTGAAAGAAGATGAAAGTGAGACAATCAAAAAACAGATGGTCTGTTGACTAAATGTTGAGTAAAGCAACATTTCCCCTGCTTAGCTTAGAGAAGCTAATCAGTTATTTGCTTAGCAGGGAAGTTTCTGCACCGCAGGCATCTTGTCCAGGGCTGCTGAGGCATTACGCACACGCTCCACTTCCTGTGCAGACATGGGTCCCTGTGGGACACTCTTAGATCCTGTACCTGGTGTGTCCAGTGATGACAGGCACGAAGCAGAGAGACTAATTTCTTCCTCTTAGAAATCCACATTTGTCAGAGATTTCATACGTGGTTCAAGGGGCAATTTTACAAGCATCTGATAGAGCTTTCTGTGATGATGGACCTGTTACCTGTCTGTGCTGTCCAGTATGGTAACTCCTAGCCACATGTGGCTCTTAAACATACGATATACGGTTATCACAAGAGAGGAACTAAAGTTTTCATTTTACTTAAAATCTTTTTACTTTAAGTAGCCATACGTGGCTAGGGGCTACTGCAAGTCTAGGTCAAAACAGTCTGCCTTCTGGGGCCGTCTTTCTTTCTACCAATTATTGTGTAACTGTTTCTAGGGTCAGGAAGCTGGGAGTGACTTAGCTGGGTAGTACTCCAGCTCAGAGTCTCTTAGGAGGTCCTGCTCAAGCTGTCAGCCAGGGCTGTGTCATCTGAAACCCTAAGCAGAGCTGGCGGGATGTGGCTCTAGGGAAGCTCATTCACACAGCTGTTTGGTGGAGTCCTCAGTCCTTCACTCACCGTCTCAGCTGGAAGCCACATGGGTCTCTCCATGGGGCTGCTCGAGAGTCTTTAAGACATGGCAGCTGGCCTTCTCTAGAGAGGGTGATCCAAGAGAGAAAGGGAAGGGAGAGAGAGAGTGACCAAGATGGAAGTCACCATGCTTTTAAATAACCTCATCTTGGAAGTGACATCCCATATCCTCTTAGTCACGGAGACCAACTCTGGTACCGTGCAGAGGGAGCTAACACAAGGGTGTGCATACCAGCATATGGGGTCAGTGGGGGCCATCTTGGAGGCTGGCTACCACAGCCATGTTACCTTTTCTTTTTAGCTGATCATTAAAGAGGCATTAAACTTAACTCTCCCGCTTTTATTGTTTCTCTTATATTTTTCTAGATCCTATTTCGTTATGTAATTATTTGTAGGGAGAGAGAGAGAGCGTGCGCATGCGTGGGTGTGAGTGGGGGTGGGGAGTGGTAGAAGGAGAGAGAGAGAGAGAGAATCCCAAGCAGGTTCCACATGGGGCTCGATCTCACCACCCTGAGATCACAACCTGAGCCGAAATCAAGAGTTGGATGCTTAACTGACTGAGCCACCCAGTCACCCCTAGATCCTAGTTTAAAGTAAAAGTTTAAGTTTAAACGGTGGGGGGCAACATAGCAGAGCAGCAAGCCCTTGGCTTTATGCAGAAATATTTGCGGGTATTTCTCTAGCTTACGTGGACAGCGAGGCTGAGAAGCAGGGTTGGAGCTGCTTCCCCTGGGTGGGTGGGGGGGGCAGTGCTGCTTCAAAGAGGCTCAGTGTCGTCTGTCAGAGCTGAGGATGCCGTGTGCTTCTGTTTCAGTGAGCAGTGCATAGAAGCCTATGAACTCCTCCTGGCACTGGCCGAGAGCGAGCAGAGCCTCATCCTGGGGCAGTTCCGGGCAGCCGGCGTGGGGTCCTCCCCTGGTGAGTGTGGCCCGAGTTCCTCCCTCCCTCTTCCTTCTTGTCCCCTGCCTCTCTTGCTCTATGGTGCCCCCATTTCGCTGTTGGCCTTGGAACACCTCCCGACAACATGAAATTCGCTTGTCAAGCGTGTTTTTCGTTTTTTCCTCATGACTGAGTGAGTAAATTGTTTATGTTGAATGCAGCAAGAACTGGAGTGGAAACAGAATTACAGACAAGTTAAAACAAACAAGCCCTCTTAGGAAATACGCCCTAGCGGGCCAGCAGTAGGCCGGATGGAGCAGAAGGGCCCACGTTTGTGATGAAAGGGACCGACTTGCCCACGGCCTCTCTGTGCTGCTGATTGTGAGGGTCCCTTTGCTGCCCACGTGGCCTTTGCTGAGACTCGCTGCCTCTGGTGGCTGTGCTTGAGCCCCAGGTGTGTTCTTTTGGGCGGTTTGGAAGCATGGGCTCGCCCTCCCTTGTCTCCAGGCACCTTGTGAACCCAGAGGAAATGGTTTCACACCCTGCTGTCCACTTCAGAGGGCTCTCCTGGAGCACAGGGTCCAGCCCCGTGGGGAACAGAGGGGTCAGCTGACGCACCCGCCTCCCTGCCCGGGGCTTGTGTCCTGTCGCCCGGTCTGTACCTCCAGCTCTGCACTGGCCCCTGAAGCCACCTGTCCATTTTGAGTAACCGGAAGAGGCATATGATTGGAAAAGACACAAACGTGTCATCCTGGTTGGCCGTATTTGCTAAAACTTGGCCTGTGCTTGTGGCTCTGGGCCTTACAGGAATGTAGGAGGACACAGAGACATGGCGCTTAGGAGGGAAGAGAGGCCAAGGGGAGAGGTTACCGTGGCTCCGTGCCGAGGCCGGGCTGCTCCCTCAGCTCCGCTCCAGAGCCGCGGCTTCCCGGGAGAGGCAACGGCAGCTGCACAGAAAGCTGCTTAACTCCGGAGCCCAGCGTGGGCCAGTGGGCACACCAGGCGTCCTTGGCCATGGGAACCAGGCCACATGCCAGGGATGGGCTTCTTGGCAAGGGCTGGGAGCCTCCACTCGGGCCACCCTTCCAGGATGCACCTTGCAGAGAAGGTCGGCACCAGGGCCCCTCCGGAGTGCGTCCCCACCCCCACCCCGTTGTTCTCACCAGCTCCTCCCTGCACCTGGGGTCTAGCTTGGGCCCTGAACACTCGCAGGTTTTTCCTCCTTCAGTTCTGACCTATACAGGAATCTGAAGCAAATCTGAAGGAAAGGAAGTATCCTGGGCATTAATTTCCTGCTTCATATCGAAGTTACAAGGCAGGGGAGCAAGGCTCCATTTGTATGGGTGACCACCCTCCTCTCTCTCTCTCTCTCTCTCTCTTTTTAGTAGTATTAACATCCCAGCGCAGAAATAGAAACTCTGCCAACATTTCCATTAGAAACCTCATTTTTCAGGGTCTTTTCACTAAACCATAAAACTTTATACCTCATATTAAACAGATCCTAAAATGATCTTGGCCTGCTGTCAAGTTTTTTTTTTTTTTTTTAAGTATATGTATTAAGGAAAATGATCAATTAAAGGGAAAAAAATCAAGCCTCTTATTTCCAGTTTGTATCATCAGATGATGTCTTTAAACCATCCTGTCCTGGAAAGGTACCTTTTATTAGGCTTGTCTCTACTTGGCACAGTTACTGGGTAGGAGCTGGAAGGACTTATATAAATCTGCATTTGAAATACTTAAAATCAATAATGAAATGCCTTGTATTAACATAATCTTGGGTAGCTCATGATATATTTATAAAATGAGCCAGTCAGTAATATCATGCCTCCTTCAGAACAGAATTCCGAGAGCAGTCAGTTGGTGAGATGAATGTAAAATGTCTCGTTTGTGGAAGGAAGGGAGGGAGGGAGGGAGGCGGGTCGGCAGAGACATGGCGGCAGGGGTCCGGGGAGCTCAGCCTGCAGGATGGAGGCACCCCCCCCCCCC